>NC_133655.1:70573464-70835086 GCF_009905375.1 Apium graveolens
CAACAATTCAGGGGGAGTTTCAACTAGTCAACACTCTGTCTCACATCATGACAATACTGAGGCCACCTCATCTAGAGCACATCTTCCACTTCAAAGGAAATGGACCAAGAATCATCCCTTTGAACTGATCATTGGTGATGCATCATCTAAAGTGCAAACAAGAAGAGCTACTCAAGATGAATGTCTGTATAGTAGTTTTCTATCTCAGGAGGAACCTAAGAAAGTGGAAGAAGCCTTATTGGATCCAGATTGGATATTAGCTATGCAGGAAGAGCTAAACCAATTTGAGAGAAACCAAGTTTGGAAGCTGGTACCCAAACCAAAGAACAAGAGTCCTATTGACACAAAATGGGTATTCAGAAACAAGATGGATGAAAATGGCATTATCATAAGGAATAAAGCCAGATTGGTTGCTAAAGGCTATTCTCAGCAAGAGGGAATAGATTTTGATGAGACATATGCTCCTGTTGCAAGACTTGAAGCCATCAGAATTTTTCTAGCCTATGCAGCTCATGCCAATTTCAAAGTCTATCAAATGGATGTCAAGAGTGCATTTCTAAATGGGAAATTAGAGGAAGAAGTCTATGTAAGTCAACCTCCAGGATTTGAAGATCCAAATTTTCCAGACTATGTATATTATCTGTTGAAAGCACTCTATGGACTGAAGCAAGCACCTAGAGCCTGGTATGAAACCTTATCAAAATTTCTTTTGGAGAATCACTTCACTAGAGGTACTGTTGATAAAACTCTCTTCTTTAGGAATGTTAATGGCTCTAGTATACTTGTTCAAATTTATGTAGACGACATAATATTTGGTTCTAAAGATGATAAACTTTGTAAAAAGTTTGCTAAGCTAATGCAAAGTAATTATGAAATGAGCCTTATGGGAGAACTAACCTATTTTCTTGGTTTACAAATTAAACAAGTTAGTAATGGAATTTTCATTAGTCAAACTAAATATATTCATGATCTTTTAAAGAAGTTTGACTTAATGGAATGTTCATCTGCAAAAACTCCCATGGCCACTGCCACCAAACTTGAATTAAATAAGACTGAAAGGTCTGTGGACATTACAAGTTATAGAGGCATGGTTGGTTCACTTTTATATTTAACTGCTAGCAGACCAGATATAATGTTTGCTACATGTCTGTGTGCTAGATTTCAAGCTGATCCTAGGGAGTCTCACTTAATAGCTATCAAAAGGATTTTCAGATATCTCAAGGGTACACCAAATTTAGGTATTTGGTATCCTAGAGAATCTGGCTTTGATCTAATTGGTTATTCAGATGCAGACTATGCAGGTTGCAAAATAGACAGGAAAAGTACAACAGGCTCCTGCCAATTCCTGGGAAACAAGCTTGTATCATGGTTTAGCAAAAAGCAAAATTCAGTCTCTACTTCTACAGCTGAGGCTGAATACATTGCTGCTGGAAGTTGCTGCTCTCAAGTGTTATGGATGAGAAATCAACTCCTTGACTATGGACTTCATGTTGATAGAATTCCTATCTTTTGTGACAACACAAGTGCCATAGCCATAACAGAGAATCCTGTACAGCACTCAAGAACCAAGCACATTGATATCAAGTACCACTTCATTAGGGAGCATGTCATGAATGGTACAGTGGAACTACATTTTGTTCCAAGTGAACAACAAATTGCAGACATATTTACCAAGCCACTTGATGAATCAACATTCACAAGATTAGTAAGTGAGCTAGGTATGCTTAATTACTCTTAAAATTCATGTCCTTATTGCAATTTGAATTGAAGCCTGAAATATATTAGTTGCTAGAACAAATTTGACTTTTAACATAGTTTATTCCATCAACGGATGTTTCCTATCCGTTGAAAGTCAAAATTGCTCTATCAATGGATATTCATTATCCGTTGAAAGACAAATACATTTCTGGAATTTTTATCCGTCAACGGATAAAACTGAAGTACCTTTCAACGGATGACAATTTGCCTTATCCGTTGAAATGTCACATCAGTCGATTCAGGTGTTTCACAGCCGTTGATTCTAATTTCTTAACCGTTGATACTCATACATACATCTGTATGTATTGGTTTTAAAGGTAGTTGTTAGAATACTTACAGTTTATTCTTAAACGGCTGAAATTCACTAACATATACTTATTGATTAATCTTTTACTAATTTTTTTTTGAAAGCATATAAGCCCTTCTGATTTTTCATTTTTACTTTACGCTTTCTTAAAATTTCAAACATTTACCATTTTCTCTCTGCAAAACCTTCAAGTTATTCTCTGCAATTTCTACTCACAACAATGGCACCAGTCGTGAAAATTATGTCTCAATCTGGGTTCATCTATGAGAAGAACAATTTCATAGCTTTGGTAGAAAAGAATGAAGCCCATTCAGACTATCACAAAATGATGGACTTCATCAAAAACTGTAAACTTAGCTATGCAATGCTGGAAGCCCCAACGATTTACTGTGAAGTAGTTGAGGAGATTTGGACAACTGTTGAGTTCAACTCCATAGATATGACTATCTCCTTCACTCTCAAAGGTAAAAATCACTGTATTAACTGTGATGATTTACAAGCATGTTTTAAATTACCTGAGAACAATGCCATGACCCCACACACTGATAATGATGTATCCAGCATGTTAGATTCCATAGGTTATTCTCTTAACTCTGCTAGTTTAGGGAGTATTAGAAGAAAAGGCCTTAGGAAAGAATGGAGTTTTCTTGGGGATGCCTTTATAAAGGTTTTCTCTGGGAAAATTAGTAATTTTGATGCCATAACTTCATCTCTTGTTAATATGCTCTATATGCTTGTTTCTGATAGGTATTTTAACTTTAGCAACTATGTGATGCTAGAATTGGGTACTAGATTAGGTAACAAAGCTAATAGACCTAATAACATCTATTATGCTAGATTCTTTATGTTATTGGCTAACCATGTTGCTGAAGGTTTGGTCATAATCAATGAGAATAATAAACTCAAGTGCTGGGCACAAGAGAAAAGAGTTCTTGCAGATTTATTGAGAATGGATCTCAACAGCAGTGTGCCATTGGTATATTTACCAATCATGAATGCACCTCAGGTAGGTGAGGTAATTGCTTCTACAACTCCTACTTCTTCCAACCCCTCTATTTCTTTATCTTCTAGTGTGGCCATGAAATCTGTGACAATGCCCCAACAGATTTCTACCAAGGTCACCAAAACTAAACTTTCAAAATCAAAGACAAAGAAAACCACCTCTGTTGTTTCTCAAAAGACAACAGTTGTAACACCAACCATTAACCCTGAGGGGAGTGAACAGGGTGTGAGTGGTGAGGGGAGGGGTGAACATCAAAGAAACCCCCAGGATAAGGAAGGAGAGTTAAGTGCTTCCCAAGCTAGCCAAGCCACAGTTTCTCAAAAAGCTGTGGTGGTTGAAAAGGTATCTAGCACATCCCTAGTTGCATCCTCCCAAAAGGATGTTACTATTGAAAATAGTTCCCAACCAGGAACACAGAACAAACGAGGGAGGGACACTAAAGCCAAACACTCACCAACAAAAGCTTTTATTAGAAGAAAGAAGGCTAGAACCCAATCTTCTACACAGGGTGCACACACTGCACAGATACATCCATCTGTATCTATGCCTTCTCAAACTCAGTTTGATGTGGCTCCAATAAATGTGGAGTCACAGCCCCATTCTCTCACAATAATCACACATCAATCACCAAACACTTCATCACCATCTCTGGATGTGGATATGTTATTCCCATCAATTCCTGATTCTCCCTCTTTACAACTCAGGGAGGAGCCCCACTCAAATACAGGTGATCATCATCTCTTAGATGATTTGTTGGATCACCCGCAAATTCTTTCAGATATAATTGAAGGATCTGTGTCACCACATCTCAAATCAATCTACACAGATTCAACAGTTATATCACTTTCAATTTCAACTTCTTTCCCTTCTTCAATGGATATCACTCATCCGTTGACAAGTGGTTGCTCTTCAACGGATAAGCTTAACAGCAGTTATCCGTTGATAACATCAGTTTCACCTTCAACGGATATTCCACATCCGTTGATAGTCTCTCCACACATAACTGAATCAATTCCAAGTGTAGAAGACATGAATACTGTGCAATCACTCTTAGGATTGAGGGAAGGGTGTGAAAATTTGAGTGAGAGGCTGGGTTGCTCCCAGGCAAAAGGAGAGATTGAGAGCTCAAAAATGCATGCTATTTCTTCCAGCATGGCAAAAGTAAGTGAGAGGAGTACCACCTTAGTAGGTGAAGGTGAGGGAGTGAGTTGTGTGAGCCAGGGGGAGCCCCTGATGCAAGAAAATAGAGAAAAAGAGAGAAAGGCAGGTACAGTAGATATAAGGGTGGAACCAGCCATTGCTATTGAGTCAATGATTGTGGATGATGCTGAAAAGGAAAGACAATTTCAGCAACATTACAAAGCTGTAATTGATAACATTTCCTTGGATGCTGACACTTTTACTCATCCTGTGTCAGCCTATCAAATGTTGGCTGCTCAGGGCAATGAGGAGGCAGAAAAGACACTACATCTAGTACACACAACAGAATCTCTTCAAAGGGATAAAGCTGCTATTAAAAAGATGCCTTCTACAGCTGGTGAGCCATCTGAGGAATTTGGAGTAAATTCTGATGATGATGACTCTGTTTCTTTTGATGGAAGCATGAACTTAGGGGGAGATGAAGGCCCTAGTTTAATTCCAAATCTACCTGAATGGGCTTTGACAAAGGAGTATAGATCAGGGGAATTCAATGTCTCCTTAGTTAAACAAATCAACACTATTCAACAGGCCATTCAGAACACTTCACATGCAAGTATCAAGGCTATCCTTCAAGCTCACCTGGACTCACTGCATCTCATGAAGTTGCAGCAAGTAAAGCAGAATCTGAGTATGGATGATCTCAGGAAGGATATTGCTGACTTGAAATCCTACAGTTCAGAAAAATTGGATTCAGTCATGCCCTATGGTACATTGCAGGACTTGGTTTTGAGATTGAAAAAGGAATCAGTTACTGAGAAAAGGCTGGCCAAGTTGGAAGACAGAGTTTAAGTTATTGAAGATTCTGTGGCCACCATTCTTCATAACCAACAATCTCAAACCAGTCTCCTAATGCAGCTGGCAAAAGCACAAGGCTTGACCCCTCTCCTTGATGATAACAAAAAGGGGGAGAGTAAAAGGGAAGGGGAAGGAGAGCCATCTACAAAAATCAAAATATCTAAAGTGCTAGTTTCTGCCATCACTACTTCTCCAATCATTCAAATCAAAGGAAAGCCTAATGGAATTGATTTGATTCAGCTAGCAGCAGCTGAAATTCAAGTGAAAGAGCAAAGGAGGAGAATTGATGAAAGGTTGCAACTGTTGTTTGGCTCTACACAAGATAAATCAACATCTGTGAAATATAGCACAAAGATTGAACCAATCAACATGGAGCTCAAGCCAGTAGGGAGACATAAGGATGGAGAAGCTTCTTCCAAAGAACTACAAGCTATAATTCTCAAGCCCAATAAAAGATCCAATAAGGACTCTACAAAGAATCCTTTAAAAGAAGTGGACTTTCCTTCTCCAAAAGCTGATGAGAACAAGCTTTTAGGTAGGAGTATTGCTTATCTCAAAGAGACCATGGATGAGGCTGTAAGGAGAAATAGGGCTATTATCTCTAGAGAGGGAAAGAGCATATGTGTGATGCAAGGACATCCCAAATTCTCAATAGCCAAGAAGGAAGAAGTCAAGCAACTAAAGGCTGACAAAAGAGCACAAGCAAAGCTTGAACAACAGCTAAAGTCAAGTCAAGTTGAAGAAGAGAAAGGAATTGAAGTCAGGGGTGAAGACAAGATTGCAAACCTAGATGAGGTTTTTGGGAGTATATTTGGTGAGAGTATGGAAGAAAGAGAGGAATGGCAGAAGGGAAACAGAAGAAAGGCCAAGGCATATAGAAGGAGTGAAGATAATACTGAAGTAACCAAATCTATATCTAAACCACTACCTTCCATACCTGAACCTCTTGTTGCTAATCCCACTATAAACATCCATGGTGAACCAATCATTCCAAAAGAGGAACCTATTGATTGGGACACCATCAAATTGCCTACCTTTCTAACCACTCTTCCACTACCAAAGAAACAGAAAAGAAAACCCAAATCTACACCTCCCATAACCTCTAAGAAATTCACTCAAAAACAAAAGCCTAAGCCTAAGCCATCCATTTCTAAAGATGATTATGTTCACATCTGTGACATAAAAGAAATTTCAGACATTGAACTCTATCTGGATGAGCTGGAGGATGTAAGAGGAATAGCTGCTTACAGACAGCTACCAGAGAGATTAGTGTTCAGATACAAAGGAGCTGGGGAAAGAACATGGCCTCTCCACAGGATTCTGAATGAAGGCTACTCTACCTTGATTAGAGTCTTTTCAGCTATACAAAAGGATTTTGGCTTTACCAGAACTGCCAAGACTGAAATTCTCAACAAGATTGCCAATATAAGGAAAACTTGGAGGGAGCCCAATGCTTTACCCAGGACTTTACTCATTCAAGAAAGGGGAATTACAATTCACAAATCACCTCATTGGTTGATGGAATTTAGAGATGATAAAGGAGTCAGAAGATTTTTCAGACTTGAAGACCAACTCAAGATTGCCAGCAATGAAACTCTCAAGGAAATGCAATCTAAGTTGGATATCAGTGTTGAAGATGAAGCTGAATTCTTCAGACAACTCCAACTCCAAATTGAGGAAAATGACAAAGGGCTAGGAAAGAAAACCAGGGAACAAAGAAGAAAAAGATGATTTGCTCAGGCTAAAGGAGTATCCTTGGAAATACTGTAAATCTTCAATTTCCTCCTAGTACATACATTTTTGCAGCATTTTCAAATTTCTACTTAGTTTCAATTCATATATCTGTTAAGTGTTTTGTTATCATCAAGTTAACCCTGAATTTATGCCTACAATTCTTATAGACATAAATAGGGGGAGATTGTTAGGAATATATGTGCATTAGTTTGATGATATGTTTAACAAAACACTTAAGTAGAAATTCAGTGTCTGTAGCCTCAACGGATAAGACCACTTTGGCTATCCGTTGATGGTGTAGCTTTACTTAGAAATAAGTCTAGTGTTGTAGCATATTTCAGTCTCTGTATTTAAGATGTAATTCTTAGAAGTTGAGAGAAACTATGAGTCATGTTGACTACTAGAAGATATGCAGATAGGAAGGCCAATTGTAAATATTTCATGCCTTGTAATTTTGTATAAATGAAGTGGTATCAACGGATGACTTAAAGACCTTCAACGGATGAGAAGCTAAGCTTCAACGGATGTCTCTAAAGCTTCAACGGATAACATCCTTCAACGGATGAGTGCATCAACGGATGAAGGCTTCAACGGATGTTCTGTTGATTAACCGTTGATAAGTGGTAGTTGTACCTACAAACAGAGGCACGTGGGTGAACAGAGATTACTGAAATGTGGCAGCCTAATTTCAGGAACATCAGAAAAAGCAGCCGTTCTACTCTAGTATAAAGAGACATTAAGTCAACAAAGTACTGGAGTGAACTGGAGAAGAAACAAGTGGAGATCTTACTTTATTATTATATATATCCTTGTCTTCACTTGTAAACTTGGTAACATATAAACCAAGTAGTAGCTAGTAATTAGAAAAGAATTTTTCCAGAGCTGTTTAGAAAAATCTTGAGAGAAAAATTATCTAGTTTGTACTAGGATGCAGCTGTGATCAAATTCTTAGATCACAGAATTTCTGAAATACCATCTCTGGTAGAACAACAAATCCACCAGAAAAGTTTTTAAAGGTTTATTGTGTTCTTTACATTTGTGTTTGAATATATATCTGTCTGTATCAGCTTAAAGCAATTCACACACTTGTTCATCTTGAACACACAGTCTTTATAAACTGCTCAAAACTTGAAAAAGTTTTGAGATTTACATTCAACCCCCCTTCTGTAAATCTCATTGTTAGTTCTCTAGAAATAACAGTTTTACCATCTTTAACTTCTGATAACAGCTTCAGTCTGTATACACATCAGAATTTGAGTAGTTGTAGATCTTGACTTGGCTTCAATTAATGATCTCTTTGATTTCAGGAGTTGTTCTGAGATAGTTCTTTAATAAACATCTCTCAGCATATTTAAGTTCATCAATCATCCTCCTTTTAGCATTCTTCAATTCAACTGTATCTTCACCAATTTGAAAGATAGCAGCCCTGAGATCATTTATTCTAGCTTTTCTTATGTCCTGATCTAGTCTGATCAAATATGCCTTGTCAGACTCAAGATTGAATTCCACAGCCTTATAACCCAAAAAGGTAGTTATAATCTTAGCAGAGTTAGGCTTCATCTCGACAATATCACCCTTGTGATCTCTGTACTTGGGACAATATGTGTTGTCAGACTTTACAGAATAAAGCTTCTTCTGTCTCTGAATTTGAGTCTTCAAATAATTTGCAGCACCATCTGTTAATCTGTTCTTCACCTGAAATAGGAATAGAACATGTTCTAGTTCCTCATAATACTTCAGTGGTACAGCATTCTGCCTAATATGGTATACCCTTCCATCTGTCATAAAATATAACAAGATGTGTTTTTTGAAGAAGGTATGGTAAACCATCTGTACAGATTCAAGCTGATTCAATCTTTCAGGAGTTGCTCCAATACCTGGTTCACTTAAAGAAGTTGGATTATTGGTTGTGTTCTGTATTCTTCTTTCATCAGCACTACCCAATCCAGATTTATCTCTTGCTTCTTTTCCTGTAACCACTCTTGCTTCAAAACCACTTGTTGCAGTCTTCAAAGGTTGAGTCTGTTTAGCTTTAGTGAATCCTGGTAGGAGTAACTTTGAAGGTTTAACATGGGCAATGTCAGAGGTTTCCTTTAACTTATCTTCTGATATCAAGCCAACTTGAGCTATGTCAGAGGTTGCTTGCTTTAGTGACATATCATAACTTACTATATCTTGACTCTGAACAACTTGAGCCATGTCAGAGGTTGTTTGAGAAATCTTGCTTGAAAATAGAGTAAGATTAGCATCTTCATCAGATATTTCTTCATCCATAGCAGGCACATAAACCTTTACAGGTTCACCAACTTTTTCTTTGCCCTTGGACCTTGGATCTATCTCCATTTTTGATTTGTCCTTAGTTGCCTCATGATTTATCCTCTCTTTTATCACAATGCCTTTAGCCTTAGAAATTTTCTTTTTAACAACAGAAGCTTCAGATTTGGAGTGAACTTTTTCTAACTTAAGTCTAGCTTCTTCTTCCTTTAGACTCTCAAAGTCCATTTCAGGATTTTCTTTCAGAAATAAATGTCTTGAAATTTCCTCATCAAGTTCCAGATGTTCATCAGAACTTATCCTTTTACCAGTATCAGAACTTATTGTTCTCCCAGTATCAGAACTTGTTCTTTGACTTGTAGTTCCAGTTCTACTTGATGAAAGACCCTTTACCTTGACCATGACCTCCACCCATTCCAGAGTTTCCCTGGTCATCTTTTTTATCATCCTTTCCCTTCAGTGTCTTGATAGGTTTGCATTTGGACTTAATTACTTTCTCCCCCTTTTTGGCATCAGCGGGTAAAAGAAGAGAGACAAGCAATTCCACTGAGGATTGGATCTCATTGAGTTGATTTTGATGAGAAGCTTGATTCTTAAGAATATCATCAATCTGAGCCTGTTGTTTCTCCTGAGTTTTCTCAATGTACTCAATTCTGTCAAAGGTAGGTTTGAAAAACCTTTTCTTGTCCAGCTTGGCAACCATATCTTGTTGATTTAAGGATTCTTGAATCTTGTCTACCTTGGCCTGAGTTACAGATTGTTGACTTTTTATATCTCACCCAAACATATTCTGATTTTAAATATGACTGTTTCAGATTGAACCACAAATAAGTCAAGTAAAGAATCATAATTTAATATCAGAACTTAGACTTATATCAGAACTTAATAGTCATCAGAACATAACTCCTTAATTCGAAAAGTGAATGCCTATTTCTGTAATTCTTCACACAAATACTGATTTCGTTTCTTCAGAACTTAATTATCAGAATTTCCATCATAACTTGTCCTCAGAATTTATGCAACTAACACTTAACCTGTTCATCTAAAATAACATTTATCACCACAGTAATTTTCATTATTCATATGGAGTGTATGTGTGTGCAGTAAGATAAATATGAGATAAAGATTAAAGTCTGATTCACTTCAGTACATCTTAGAAATAAGGCATAACTAAGAACTTTGCTCAAAATCTGTCATTATTCTGAAGTCTACTATAGAATGAGTTCATGCATGAGTCCACCTCAACTGTTTTGTGCTCATTTTATGCATCTTTTGAAATTCCATTTTATAGTGGCTTCTCAGTGTAAGTGAGTCACGACTGCTTATCAGAATTTATGCTATTATCAGAGTATTTCTCCAGTATTCATAGAGTGTGAAAAGTCACCAAGAAAATATTTATTTTGCTTTTCTAATGCATATAACTTAATACCAGCAATGCACTTGGGTCTTCCCTTCCACATTTTTACTCTAGATCTCAAAGGAGTACCTGATTTTTATTTCTTTTCTTATCTTTTTCTTTTGATAAGTGAGGCTTATCAGCACCTAGTACATTGACCAGATTTACTAACATCAGAACTTACAGATAAGAAGCACTATTCTAATTTTTGACTTAGTAATAAGATACACAAAGTAAACTTAACTAAGCTCAATATCAGAATTTTCTTGTGTTAAAAGATTTCCACATAAACAATTACTTCAAACATGGGATTTTTAGAATATTAAAGACTACTAGTTCAGCATCTAGCACAATTATCCTCATTGGATTGAATAGTCATAGAGACATGCATATCACTATCAGAGTTTAGAAATTCACATCAGACAACAATCTTACACAATCTTAAGGTACTTGAAAATTCTTTTCACAGCTGTTAAGTGAGGTTCTCTTGGATCTGCTTGAAATCTTGCACAAAGACATGTAGCATACATGATATCAGGTCTACTAGCAGTTAAATAGAGTAGTGAGCCAATCATACCTCTGTAATCAGTAATATCTACTGATATACCAGTATCCTTATCCAATTTTGTTGCAGTGGCCATGGGAGTGCACTTGAACAATCTTGCATTCCAAATTTCTTCAGCAAATTTCTGGTGTACTTGGATTGATAAATAAAAGTGCCTTCTTCATTTTGCTTGACTTGAAGGCCCAGAAAATAGCCAAGTTCCCCCATCATACTCATTTGATATCTTGACTGCATCAGTTTAGAAAACTTTTTGCAAAGTCTGTCATTTGTAGAACCAAAAATGATATCATCATCAACATATATTTGCACCAAAAGTAAGTCCTTTCCATGGTTGAGGTAGAACAGTGTTTTGTCAAGTCTCATACCATGCTCTTGGAGCTTGCTTAAGGCCATAGAGTGCTTTATCAAGCCTGTAGACATGATTTGGAAGTTTGGAATCTACAAAACCTGGAGGTTGTTCAACATATACTTCCTCTTCCAATTCTTCATTGAGAAAAGCACTTTTCACATCCATTTGAAAGACTGTAAACTTTTTGTGAGCAGCATAAGCCAAAAATATCCTTATGACTTCCAATCTAGCAACTGGTGCAAATGTTTCATCATAATCAATTCCCTCCTGTTGAGAATATCCTTTTACAACCAGCCTTGCTTTATTCCATGTAATTATGCCATCACTATCAGTTTTGTTTCTGAACACCCACTTTGTACCAACAACAGATCTGTTCTTTGGTCTTGGCACTAGGGTCCAAACTTTGTTTCTTTCAAATTCATTTAACTCTTCCTGCATTGCTTGCACCCAATCAGCATCTTGAAGAGCTTATTCCACTTTCTTTGGTTCAGTTTGAGAGAGAAAAGAGTGATAAAGACATTTATTTGATGTAGTTGTTCTAGTTCTGACGTCTGCATCAGGATTTCCAATAATTAATTCAGGTGTATATGCTTTAGTCTACTTCCTTGCAGATGGAAGATTTTCTCTAGAACTGGATGTTCCCCCATGATCCATGCTGTCTTCATCAACATTTTCTGATTCTCCCCCTGAAATTATGCTCTCTGAGTTGGATCCTTCAGAATTTGAGTTTCCAGAAATATCAGCACTTGGCTCATCAGAACTTGATGAATCAGAACTTGAAGAGCCAGTTGTAGGTTCTGATGCTTCTTGAGATGTGGTTGTATCTTCAGTATGCTCCCCCTGCACAGGTGCATCTTCCTTTGGCGTAGTCACCACAGTTTCAATAACATCAGAGTTTAATCCATCAGAGTTTGCAGTATCAGGATTTAGACTGTCAGGATTTACATTCTCAGAATTTAAAACTTCATTTTCAAATCTCAGCTGATCATGATTATTGAAATCTTCATGTCCAGTAATCTTCTTATCATCAAAAGAGACATTGATAGATTCCATGACAACCCTTGTTCTTAAATTGTAGACTCTGAAGGCTTTTGTGGAAAGTGGATATCCAACAAAAATTCCTTCATCAGCTTTTAGATCAAATTTGGATAGTTGTTCAGGATGAGTCTTAAGAACAAAACACTTACATCCAAATACATGAAAATACTTCAGATTTGGCTTCTTTTTCTTCACCATCTCATATGGTGTCTTTCCATGCTTGTTAATGAGTGTTGCATTCTGAGTAAAACAAGCAATTTGCACAGCTTCCGCCCAAAAATAGGTTGGTAGCTTTGCTTCATCAAGCATAGTTCGTGTAGCTTCAATAATAGTTCTATTCTTTCTTTCAACAACTCTATTTTGCTGCGGAGTTCTAGGACAGGAAATTCTTGCTTGATTCCATGGTCTTTGCAGAACTCTTCCATGATCAAATTCTTGAACTCAGTACCATTATCACTTCTTATGATCTTCACAGAATCTTTGACCAATTTATCCAGTTGCTTGACATGATCAATCAAAATAGATGCAGTTTCACTTTTTGTGTGCAAGAAATACACCCATGTGTATCTGGTGAACTCATCCACTATGACCATGGCATATTTCTTCTTTGCAATAGACATGACATTCACTGGAACAAATAGATCAATATGTAGTAGGTGATAAGGCTCAAGAATTGATGATTCAGTCTTGCTATTGAAAGAAGATATTCTTTGTTTTGCCTTCTGATATGAATCACACAGGCCATCGGGAGTAAATACTGATTTTGGCAGTCCTCTCACAAGATCTTTCTTGACTAGTTCATTGATATTGTTGAAATTTAAATGAGAGAGTTTTTTGTGCCAATTCCAGCTTTCTTCAATTGATGCTCTACTTAATAGACAGATTGCAGAACCATCAGTACTTGTTGAAAGCTTGGCTTCATAAATGTTAACATGCATGTATCCTTTCAGTACAACTTTGCCTTTAGATTTGCTTACAATTTCACAGTGTTCTTCAAAGAAATCCACATGATAACCTCTGTCACAGATTTGACTCACACTCAGCAGATTGTGTTTAAGTCCTGAGACCAGAGCTACTTTTTCAATGATGACATTCCCAAGATTGATATTGCCATATCCCAGTATTTTTCCAATGTTTCCATCTCCATAAGAAACACTTGGGCCAGCTTTCTCCATAAAGTCTGATAGCAGGGCTTTATTTTCAGTCATATGTCCTGAACATCCACTGTTCAGAACTAGGATGTTTTTCCTGTTGCCCTGCAATCACAAAGACCATTAATGATTAGTTTTAAGGACCCGGAATTGCTTGGATCCTTTGGCCTTATTAAGTTTGTTAACATTTGCAGCGGATTTCGCATCAGAGTTTATGTTAACATTTTTCTTATCAGCATTTACACTATCAGACTTTGTATCAGAACTTACACTAGAAGGAACAATGCTAACTTTCTTTAAAGAAGGTTTTATTTGATAATAATCATAGTACAAAATATGATATTCCTTACAAGTATAAATGGAATGCCATAGACTACCACATTGAAAACAAGGATTTTGTGGCCTATATCTAACAGACCGACTCTTAACTCCTGACTTTGAAGGTAAGAAATTTATGTTCTTATTTTTCCTACAAAAAGAAGCCAGATGGTTAAAAATTCCACAGTTATAACATTTCTTTCTAGGAGCATTAGGAACAGGCTTATAATCATTACTTTTATTCACACCTTCCTTTCCATTCCTATTTTTCCTAGGTGGCTTTACCTTGTTTATATTTTTAACATCTTTCAGCTTATGCTTAAGCTGCTTCTTTGTCATTAAGCCTATGTTAACTTCAGTTGGCTTATCCTGTTTTGGTTTGTCAGAAGTTAATTTCTCTTTAACTTCTGATTTATCAATATCAGATTTTACAGCTACAAACTTAACAGGATTTACCTTAGGCTTTTGTTTAACAACTATAGGCTCAATTTCTACAGTCCCCTTATCATTCTTATCATCTCCATAACCTAAGCCTTCTTTCCAGTTTCCACTACTTAACAAATTCTGAGTTGTTCTGCCAGAGTTAGTCCAAGTCCTAATAATCTCTTTTTCCTTTTCTAACTCAGCTTTTAGAGATTCATTTATTTTAAGTATTTCATCCCTAACATAAAAGGCATCATCTCTATCTTTCTGAGTTTGATGGAACATGACTAACTCTTTTTCTAAATAATCATTCCACTTCTTATAAGCAAGATTTTCAGAAGTTAATCTTTCACATGTTAAATTTTGATCTCTATAACTAATGAACATGGTTTTAAGATATCTTCTTAACTCATTAATATCATCAGTATGAAAGGCATAAGTAGTTTGAGGTACCTTTAACTCAGCAACATTAGAACTGCTATCAGTATTTGCCATCAAGGCATAGTTCTCCTCACTTTCAGAATCTGAAGTGTCTGTCCAGCTTTTCTTCTTTATGACAAGAGCCTTGCCTTTGTCACTCTTCACTTTCTTATAATCAGGAGATATGTGGCCTTTCTCACAACAGTTGTAGCATTTGACATTTGAGTAATCTCCTCTTTCAGACTTTCCTCCTTTGCCTTCAGATTTTCTGAAACTCTTCTTATCAGAACTTGCACCTTTCTTGGAAAACTTCTTTCCCTTCCTGAATTTTCTGTATGCAATCCTTGTGATTCCTTTCACCATAAGAGCACACAACTTCATCATCTCTTCATCAGCATCCATCTCAGGCAAGCTTTCAGTTTCTGAGTCATCATCACTATCAGAACTTGATGACTCAGTATCAGACTTTGTCATGAGAGCTTTTCCCTTACATTTCCTTGAGATAGCTGCTTTGGGAGATTCCTTTTCAGCCTTAAGAGCAACTGTCCTTGACTTTCCTCCTTTCCTCTTGCTTCTTTGTTCCATCTCAAGTTCATGAGTCTTGAGCATCCCATAAATTTCATCAAGAGTTGTTTCTTCAAGATTATAGTTGTCTCTTATAGTTGTGGCCTTCAAATCCCAACTTTCAGGAAGAGCTAACAGGAATTTAAGATTTGAATCTTCAAGATCATATTCATTGTCAACTAGTGACAAATCATTCAAGAGTTTGACAAATCTGTAATATAAGCCAGTTAATGACTCATCAGACTTTGAGTCAAAGTGCTCATACTCTTGAGTGAGTATAGTCTTCCTGTTTTTCTTAATTGAATCAGTTCCCTGGCATCTTGTCTCCAAGGCTTCACATATCTCCTTTACAGTCTTGCAGTTAATTACCCTGTTTGATATAACATTATCAATGGCACTATACAGCAAGTGTCGTACCTTAGCATCCTTAGCATTTGAAGAGATATCTTCAGCAGTGTAATCACTCTTCTCCTTTGGTACAGACTTTGATGGTTCACCTGCAACTGCAACAACGAGTTTGGTTGGCTTGTGAGGTCCTTCATTGATTCTGTCAAGATATTCTGGATCTGTAGCTTCCAGAAATATAAACACCCTCACCTTCCATATGGGATATTCAGATGGTTTCAGTATGGGAACTTTAATAGTCTCATATAGACTATAAATTTGAGTCTTTGGAGGTTCTTCAGTTTTGGTGGACTTGGTTGGAGTTTCTGCTTCAGACATGATTGATTTTGGATCTTAAACTGTTTGTGTGTTAACAAATCGGCTCTGATACCACTTGTTAGGTCACACACACTGTAGAAGGGGGTTGAATACAGTGTTTATCACAATTAAATCGAATTAAAGAACACAAGTAACAGAAAACAAACTTTATTAAACTCTGTTACAATATGGAACTGTCCTCTCTCAGTGATGAACAACTTATCACGAGAGCTGCTAGGGTTACAATAAATATTATTCTCAATAATGATAACACATATAGTGTAAACCCTATGTCTGTATTTATATACTACACAGTTACAAGATAATCGCTAATTGATATGAAATATAATTCTGATTCCTAAAATATATCAACTAGTTATCTTTTCTTCCAAGTATTCTATTCTTCATAGAATTCCTTCTTCATGCATATCTCTTCTTGCGTTTGTCTTGATCTTCTTTCCTTTCAATCAGCCGCCTTCCTTATCTGAAAGTCTCCTTAAGTCCTGATATTATCTCCTGATAAATATCTCCTGATCACTTAAGTTTTGACAACTTAAGTTCTGACTTCAGTATAAGTGATGATTTCCAGTTAAGTACTGATTTGTCCCGTTTAAGTAAGATCTGAAAACTAAACACAAATCATATTAGAAATGACATTATCAAATATATCTAACAATATCCTTGCATGCAAATACCCTCCCATTCAACTAAATGGCTAAAAAGACAATTCCAACCCCCACTCACTCTCATTCTACTAGCCAATTTACCTCTTTGTCCTTGTATGCAAATTTACCCAACTTTAGCTAGAAGGTTACTCTTGTTATTTACTAAATCCACTCACATTTAGTCAAATCAAAGGCATAAAAATAAACACAAGTACCATGAGCACTTCATTTTTCACTCCACCATTCCACCCACTCCTTTCTCCCCCCCTCCCTCTCGGATCAACCCCCCTCTCGGCCCTTCCCATAGTCGAAGTCCCCCATCCCCTTCTTTCTTCATTTTTTCACTCAAACATCCATCTTATATTCAAGTAATCTTACTCCCTACATGTTGTTCATATATATTCCAAAAAGTTTAGAGTGAAAAGTTTGAGTTTTAATCTTGCATGTCATAGTTTAACTAGAACTCAAAATACAATCTTGATTCTCATAGATTTTAAGTTGCATTATTGAGGGAACTACAAGGAATGGTGAAATTCCAAGTCATGAGAGTGAAACTCTTGTTCTTAATGGCCATTTCCCTTCCATTTCATTCGGCCATGACCATAAGGGAGCCGAATGAATGGTTCTTAGTGGTGTTTTGTTGCCTTATTCAATTCTTGTATGTGTTTGTGATAATAGTATGAATTTTGTAGTGAAAACTTGATGAAACCCTTTGCATTCTAAGAGATCATTTAGTATTAGTCTATGTTATGCTTGCATGTTGATTTTATGATAAAAATTATTTTGGAAATCATATGATTTTGGCTTGTAAAATTCGAAGGCATGCATGCATGAAATCAACTCATGATTTTCGAACGTTCTTGATCATTTGGATTGATAATTGTTAACAGGATTTAATTTCAGTAGAGTTAAGATATTGATCTTGATTTGTGCTCCTTGGTATTTGATGTTAATTCGAATATATATGAAGAGTGTGATATCCTGTATTTTTCAGAATTATTATAACTTTTATTTTAATATACTTATGCGCTTTTCTGATTTAGAAGGAATAAAATGGTTGATGTTTTATTCCTATTTGATGAGTTGTGGTATTAAATGGTTATGTGCTAACTGTTAAGTGATGTATCGATCCTTGTTAATTACTAAAAATATTTAATTAAATATATTATTTTCAAAAGTTTATTTGAAAACCGATCATTTTATTGATATCGGTAAATTGAGTTCGTTTTGTAATATTATGGATTGAGTGGATATTCTGTCAGATATGTGTTGTATGTAATATTAATTGTGTGGGACTCAGTTGTGATTGAGGATTATTTGTATTATTAATTACTGAGTCATATCATTTTGTTTTTGTCTTTAAAAAGGGATTTTATTGAAAATTTAATTTCATAAATATTTAAATTATCTCTAAAATTATTTTTATGATTTTATAATTACAATAATTATTATTGGGATTTTATAAAATTTAGAAATCAACATTTCATCAATTATTTAGCCCTGTATGATTTTCTGATTTCATTTATTTGTAGAATCCGTATTTAATTCCAAAGTTCTTCAAAAATTACAAAACTCATATTTATTTAAGTTTGGAATATTCCGAGAATTTTAAAATTATTTTGGGAATTTTTGAGATTAATTCCACCCGCGCGTTGTTTCGTTTATTCGTTAAAAGCGTGTATAAACTATGTTTCAGAAATTATTTTAAAATTTCAAAATTTATGTTTTTATAAACTTCGGGATATTTGTAACATTTTAAGACTAGTTTCGTGCTTTTCTGAAATTGTTTTAAGTGCAGCTCGGTTCATTAATTATGAAATGCGGGTATAGAGTGCGATTCAAAAATTCACTAAAAATCATGAAATTTTATTTTTATTAGTTTTTAATTATTTCGAGATTTTAATAATAATTTGGTAATTTTTCGGTTTAGTCAGTAAAAATTTCAATTGCGGGCTTATAATCGGAATGCGGGACACATATCTGTTTAATTGATATGTGTCGAATTGTCATCCCACTGCTAAACACGTGTTGTATATAGAATTGTTGGTTTTAGTGTTATTAAAAATATGTATGTATATATATATATATATTTAACAATGAAATGAATAAAAAACCCTCTCTCTCCTTACTCTCACATCACCCCCCCGACTGCTTCTTCTTCCTTCACCGCCTCCCTCCCACAACTCCGTCGACCCCGCTCCTTCTTCTTCTCTTCTTCTCTTCTTTCTTTCCTTTTTCTTTTTCTTCTTCCACTCTTTTGTTTAAACTCCCCCTGAATTTTTTTCTTGAACAGGTATAGATACGTATATATATGTATGTATATCTCGGTTTCTTTTTGAACTCAAAGCTGTGATGTTATGAAGCTTTTGTTGTTATGAGGATTCAAGGGAGTCAGGGGACTCGACCTCGATCAAACACCTACGATTTGGGGTCGATCGGAGGTTAGTCGACCGCCGGCGGTGAACCCAGCGAGCCGGTGGTCGTGGTTGATGCTTCTGGTTGCGAGTTTTTGCTGAAAATAATTAATTTGCGTAGTCCTGATTCGAGTTCTTGAATTATTCAGTGGATTAACTTATTTTGGATTTGATTCGTTTGAATGTTTGGTGTATATTTGATTAGGATTTGTGTCAGTGTTTTTTTAAAGAGTTGATATATATATTGAAGTCTAAAATTTTTAGATTTAACAAACCCGAAATTGATGATTTATTCCGGTTTGAATGTGTGGTTGCTAGTAAAGTATTGCTCAGAGTAGTTATTTGGATGGATTATTGAAAATTTGTAGTGTTGGTGATTTTGATGATGTCGATGTAATGTCGACCGGTATGTTAATTATTTTGGAAACTCGGAGCATGTTCTTTAAATATGGGAGCTATCTATCAATCCGTTTATTATATATATATATATATTGTTTTGCAAATTTAAATTCTAATACAAGAAACTGATTTTGGATTACTGTGAACCTGAGTCGTAATTCGTAATTGATTAAGCGTTGCCCTGATAAACTTACTAATATAAGTTGATTGGTTTATCTTATTATCAATTAATTAATAATAAATTTGGTTCCACCTATTTAAGTTAAAACTTTGGAACCCAAATCTCAAACAACTAGTCATATGTAATTAATTTGGTGAAATATTTTGCAAGATTTTGAGGAGATAATTTGCAGGGCATATTTCCGTTTTAATTTATTCTCGGGACGTCGAATGGCTATATAAATACAGATGTTTTTTATACGAAACTTGATTACATGATGTGATGAAATAATTTGCTAAAATCACTAACCCTGATTTCGTAAAATTACGAGTCAGGATATGTCATCGTAGGGGTAAGTTGTTAGTGAGGATATGTCAAGCATAATCGAATGTCTGAGTCATGTGTTATATGAATTATTTAATACGTGGCTTATGTGTTTATATGCTATGTGAATCACGTGTGTATGTGGGTCAAGAGTCTTGTATTTGACTGTCTTCTTTATGCGTGGGCTATCGTATGGGTAGACGATAGGGTTTTGACGCGCAGTTCGTCGAGTAATTATCGTTTAGATGATTAAAGCTTGATCTTTTAATTATAGATGCGAATCTTTCAAGACGATCAGGACCAGATGGAATGGATGTAGGCTAGAGTTGAATTGTATGGAATAATGGGTTGCAGCACTACATGAGCAACATATCAGATATTTAGCGAAGTAAAAGCGGTGATGTATTGAGATGCCAGACTGAGATAATTGCGTTTATACGAGTGTGACTAACTGCTAAATCCCAAAGGCAATTATTTCTATCATCACTTATTATTCAAGTGATATTTATTTTGAATCTTATCATGCAAGTATTGCTTTCCCTATTCTCAGTTTAGAATCGATAAATGTTTTAAATATTTCTAAATTAAATAATTCTATTTATCCAAGTATTCTTTCGCTATTCTATGTTCAGAGTAGCTAAGTGATTTTACTTATCCAATTATCAGATTTATAGATGTTTTCGATTTTGATAACAGTGATTTGGTTGCGAATATTCCTAACCAGGAATTGGGGGAACAAAATTATTTCGGGTGTCGACTATTATGAACCCATTTCAATAAAGAGGTTTTAAGATTGGATCATAAATGCGTAAGTGACCGAGACGGACGGTCCAGCGGAGGGCTATTTCTAAGTGCCATATGGAATATTATGACACAATTTTTGCCCAAGGCAGGTATATTGCCTTTTGTTTGAGTACTCATGTTTTTGGGGTCACGTTTCTATGAATCATGACCTTGTGCTATCACACGGGCTGATCAGCATGTGATAGTACGTCCGTCGGAGGATGATCCCAATCTAAATTATCATATCGTTTTTGATATTCATAGAATAAAGGATTTATCAGCTGTTTCTGTTTTGGAATAATGGTAAAATACAGTTTTGATTCAGATTCTGATTTATGCTGATACTTACGTTGTTGTTAAATATCAAAGGTGGTATTAGTATAGATGATTGATGTTGAATTCAGTATGGGTGTTGTGAGCATCAAAGTTCGTATTGATATCTAATTTGATATGACAGCAAAATAAGTATTAATTTGAAGAGTTCGATTTTGAATAAAGTTTATGATTCAATCCATAATCATTGTTTCTTGTTATTGTTATTTACGATATTTCCGTAAACATTGTTTTACGAGTTTGATTCTCGTCAAGATTCAAAGTATTGCTGAAGCATTTCGCTCAAAAATATCAAAATGGTTTTGAATACAATTAAGGAATCAATTATGGGGTTCCTTAACTAAAATTTTATGATTCAGCAATTATGATTTTTAAATGTTCTCCTTTGAAGCAGTTGTCGGTTTTATATCAAAACGACCCTATATGTTATAATTAACTTGCTAAGCATTTCTTCCGCTCATACTTGCCTGTTTTTAAATTTAACCTCCAGTGAGGATTAGCTTGCGTTGTTTAGCTGCGTAATTCAAGGAAGCAAAGAAGAAGCTCTTGGAATGTGGTTGGTCCAGGGTTTGCGGGCTAGTGTAAGTTTTATTGTATAAAGTTGTTTATATTATATTATATTATAGTTGTGTATTCTATTTGGGTCTAGTATACTTCATTTCGAAGTTATACTAGTGGGTTTAGTTTTGAGATTGAGAATTATTGAAAAGAGTTTTAAAAGAAAGTGAAAAATTATTTATGGAATTTGGAATTCTTGTTTCTAGAACTATAACCTTAAAAGATGTTGGATTAGTTTGGGGTCATAGATGCTAAATATCTTTCGCTAACATTTGCATTTTGACTAAATAGGTTATTTTGGATTGAGGTTTCATAGTGACGACCAAATCCCTTGACCCCGAATTTGGGGGCGTTACAGGTTGGTATCAGAGCTGAGGTTATAGTAAACTAGAAATGAGGGTGTGTAGGAGTGTATATAGCTATGTGAGGACGCTTGAGCTCATATCGAGTTCTTGTTGGACTATCGGATATAGTACCAACGATTAAGTTAAGATAAGGCGTATTCGGTTGAGTCGGTTGTGCTGAGGTGGATGGAACTCCTGGCAGTTGCAAATGTCTATTGTGGAATCTTCCGAGGCTACTACGATTTGACAATGATAAAGATTATCGATATCCTTGCAACATGAAGAAGTGTCTCAAATTGAATGGCGAGGCAACATAAGAGTTTAAACAGAAGATAAGTATTAAGACCTTGACAATACCTTCTCTCTCTATAAATTCTTTTGTCATCTCTCAAAATGAAGTATCAGTTAGAGGATATATTCCCTAACACCCGTTTATTCATTTTGTGCCAAAATTTTGTTCTCTGGATTTCATTTCCTTCAGAAATATCATCTTTGAAATCTTTTTAGTTTTATTCATTTGATTTTGGATTCCTTTGATATTCTTTTATTCTGACTGAGATGGACAACCCTAACTATAGGGGACACAAGGTATACCTGTCTGTGTGATAGGAGTTGGATGGGACGCCATCACTTGTGTGTGTTGTGACTACAAGAAGGTTAATAACCTTTAGTAGTGTCTTAATTTGGACACGCAATACCAAGTTTATTTGATCATATTGATCTCTCAGTTATTCTCTTATTTCAACAATACTTTTCCACATTCAGATTTTGTCCTGTTGTGATATGAAATTCTTTTCTCTTTGTAAGTCCATGATTTTATCATCCCAAACATTCGAAGGTATGCCAATCAAGTTAAGCTGAGTTATCCTGGTCAAGTCAAAGCAGGGTTATGTGATGGGATTACCAAGAGCAACAGTAGATTGCAATGCGATTAAAATATTAGTGGCATATAACGAAGTCAGTCTGTTTCTTTATTCTCTCTCTATTTATCTCTTTATCTCTCTCTTTTTCTTTCTCTTTATCTTTCTTTCTATTCTTCTTTCTCGCAATCAGTAAAAGTAATTCTATTGAGGAATTGGTCAGAGGATGTGGATGGAACAGTGGTGCGGAGTGAAGCTCCCGTGATCATTATGTTATATAAGGAATCCAAGTTTTTATTTCAGATTTTGAGAAAAGTTACGTATACAAGATTGGAAAGTTGGCTAGAAGATCCCTAGTGCTCTCTTCTGCTTATTCTGAGGACGGAATCCTTATAAGGGGGTAGATTGTGATATCCCGTATTTTTCAGAATTATTATAACTTTTATTTTAATATACTTATGCGCTTTTCTGATTTAGAAGGAATAAAATCGTGGATGTTTTATTCCTATTTGATGAGTTGTGGTATTAAATGGTTATGTGCTAACTGTTAAGTGATGTATCGATCCTTGTTAATTACTAAAAATATTTAATTAAATGTATTATTTTCAAAAGTTTATTTGAAAACCGATCATTTTATTGATATCAGTAAATTGAGTTCGTTTTGTAATATTATGGATTGAGTGGATATTCTGTCAGATATGTGTTGTATGTAATATTAATTGTGTGGGACTCAGTTGTGATTGAGGATTATTTGTATTATTAATTACTGAGTCATATCATTTTGTTTTTGTCTTTAAAAAGGGATTTTATTGAAAATTTAATTTCATAAATATTTAAATTATCTTTAAAATTGTTTTTATGACTTTATAATTACAATAATTATTTTTGGGATTTTATAAAATTTAGAAATCAATATTTCATCAATTATTTAGCCCTGTATGATTTTCTGATTTCATTTATTTGTAGAATTCGTATTTAATTCCAAAATTCTTCAAAAATTACGAAACTCATATTTATTTAAGTTTGGAATATTCCGAGAATTTTAAAATTATTTTGGGAATTTTTGAGATTAATTCCACCCGCGCGTTGTTTCATTTATTCGTTAAAAGCTGGTATAAACTGTGTTTCAGAAATTATTTTAAAATTTCAAAATTTATGTTTTTATAAACTTCGGGATATTTGTAACATTTTAAGATTACTTTCGTGCTTTTCTGAAATTATTTTAAGTGCAGCTCGGTTCATTAATTATGAAATGCGGGTATAGAGTGCGATTCAAAAATTCACTAAAAATCATGAAATTTTATTTTTATTAGTTTTTAATTATTTTGAGAATTTTAATAATTATTTGGTAATTTTCCACTTTAGTCAGTAAAAATTTCAATTGCGGGCTTATAATTAGAATGCGGGACACCTATCTGTTTAATTGATACATGTCGAATTGTCATCCCACTGCTAAACACGTGTTGTATATAGAATTGTTGGTTTTGTTGTTATTAAAAATATATATATATATATATATATATATATTTAACAATGAAATGAATAAAAAAAACCCTCTCTCCTTACTCTCACATCACCCCCCTAACTGCTTCTTCTTCCTTCACCGCCTCCCTCCCACAACTCTGTCGACCCCGCTCCTTCTTCTTCTCTTCTTTCTTTCCTTTTTCTTTTTCTTCTTCCACTCTTTTGTTTAAACTCCCCCTGAATTTTTTTCTTGAACAGGTATAGATACATATATATATGTATGTATATCTCGATTTCTTTTTGAACTCAAAGCTGTGATGTTATGAAGCTTTTGTTGTTATGAGGATTCAAGGGAGTCGGGGGACTCGACCTCGATCAAACACCCACGATTTGGGGTCGATCGGAGTTCAGTCGACCGCCGGCGGTGAACCCAGCGAGCCGGTGGTCGTGGTTGATGCTTCTGGTTGCGAGTTTTTGCTGAAAATAATTAATTTGCGTAGTCCTGATTCGAGTTCTTGAATTATTCAGTGGATTAACTTGTTTTGTATTTGATTTGTTTGAATGTTTGGTGTATATTTGATTAGGATTTGTGTCAGTGTTTTTTAAATAGTTGATATATATATTGAAGTCTAAAATTTTTAGATTTAACAAACCCGAAATTGATGATTTATTCCGGTTTGAATGTGTGGTTGCTAGTAAAGTATTGATCGGAGTAGTTATTTGGATGGATTATTGAAAATTTGTAGTGTTGGTGATTTTGATGATATCGATGTAATATCGACCGGTATGTTAATAATTAGAAGAGGTGCTGCCTGATTTCCGGAAGATTATTTTGGAAACTCGGAGCATGTTCTTTAATTATGGGAGCTATCTATCAATCCGTTTATTATATATATATGTCGTAATTCGTAATTGATTAAGCGTTGCCCTGATAAACTTACTAATATAAGTTGATTGGTTTATCTTATTATCAATTAAATAATAATAAATTTGGTTCCACCTATTTAAGTTAAAACTTTGGAACCCAAATCTCAAACAACTAGTCGTATGTAATTAATTTGGTGAAATATTTTGCAAGATTTTGAGGAGATAATTTACGGGGCATATTTCCGTTATATTTCCGTTTTAATTTATTTTCGGGACGTCGAATGGCTATATAAATACACATGTGTTTTATACGAAACTTGATTACACGATGTGATGAAATAATTTTCTAAAATCACTAACCCTGATTTCGTAAAATTACGAGTCAGGATATGTTATCGTAGGGGTAAGTTGTTAGTGAGGATATGTCAAGCATAATCGAATGTCTGAGTCATGTGTTATATGAATTATTTAGTACGTGACTTATGTGTTTATATGCTATGTGAATTATGTGTGTATGTGGGTCAAGAGTCTTGTATTTGACTGTCTTCTTTATGCGTGGGCTATCATATGGGTAGACGATAGGGTTTTGACGCGCATTTCGTCGAGTAATTATCGTTTAGATGATTAAAGCTTGATCTTTTAATTATAGATGCGAATCTTTCAAGACGATCAGGACCAAATGGAATGGATGTAGGCTAGAGTTGAATTGTATGGAATAATGGGTTGCAGCACTACATGAGCAACATATCAGATATTTAGCGAAGTAAAAGCGGTGATGCATTGAGATGCCAGACTGAGATAATTGCGTTTATACGAGTGTGACTAACTGCTAAATCCCAAAGGCAAGTATTTATATCATCACTTATTGTTCAAGTGATATTTATTTTGAATCTTATTATGCAAGTATTGCTTTCCTTATTCTCAGTTTAGAATCGATAAATGTTTTGAATATTGTTAAATTAAATAATTTTGTTTATGCAAGTATTCTTCCGCTATTCTATGTTCAGAGTAGCTAAGTGATTTTACTTATCCAATTATCGGATTTAGAGATGTTTTGGATTTTGAGAAAAGTGATTTGGTTGCGAATACTCCTAACTAAGAATTGGGGGAACAAAATTATTTCGGGTGTCGATTATTATGAACCCATTTCAATAAAAAGGTATTAAGATTGGATCATAAATGCGTAAGTGACCGGGACAGACGGTCCAGCGAAGGGCTATTTCTAAGTGCCATATGGAATATTATGACACAATTTTTGCCACAGGCAGGTATATTGCCTTTTCATTGATTACTCGTGTTTTTGGGGTCACGTTTCAATGAATCATGACCTTGTGCTATCACACGGGATGATCAGCATATGATAGTACGTCCGTCGGAGGATGATCCCAATCTAAATTATCATATCATTTTTTATATTCATAGAATAAAGGATTTATCAGCTGATCTATTTTGGAATAATGGTAAAATGCAGTTTTGATTCAGATTCTGATTTATGCTGATACTTACGTTGTTGTTAAATATCAAAGGTGGTATTAGTATAGATGATTGATGTTGACTTTAGTATGGGTGTTGTGAGCATCAAAGTTCGTATTGATATCTAATTTGATATGACAGCAAAATAAGTATTAATTTGAAGAGTTCGGTTTTGAATAAAGTTTATGATTCAATCCATAATCATTGTTTCTTGTTATTATTGTTTACGATATTTTCGTAAACACTGTTTTACGAGTTTGATTCTCGTCAAGATTCAAAGTATTGCTGAAGCATTTCGCTCAAAAATATCAAAATGGTTTTGAATACAATTAAGGAATCAATTCTGGGGTTCCTCAACTAAAATTTTATGATTCAGTAATTATGATTTTTAAATGTTCTCCTTTGAAGCAGTTGTCGGTTTTATATCAAAATAACCCTATATGTTATAATTAACTTGCTAAGCATTTCTTCCGCTCATACTTGCCTGTTTTTAAATTTAACCTCCAGTGAGGATTAGTTTGCGCTGTTTAGCTGCGTAATTCAAGGAAGCAAAGAAGAAGCTCTTAGAAGGTGGTTGGTCCAGGGTTTGCAGGCTAGTTTAAGTTTTATTGTATAAAGTTGTTTATATTATATTATATTATAGTTGTGCATTCTATTTGGGTCTAGTATACTTCATTTCGAAGTTATACTAGTGGGTTTCATTTTTAGATTGAGAATTATTGAAAAGAGTTTTAAAAGAAAGTGAAAAATTATTTATGGAATTTGGAATTCTTGTTTCTAGAACTGTAACCTTAAAAGATCTTGGATTAGTTTGGGGTCATAGATGCTAAATATCTTCCGCTGACATTTGCATTTTGACTAAATAGGTTATTTTGGATTGAGGTTTCATAGTGATGACCAAATCCCTTGACCCCGGATTTGGGGGCGTTACAAAGAGGATATAAATTCTTGTTTTCGAAAACTTGTTGACTTGTATTTAATGTAGTATGTTAACTTTTGTTTTGCTATGTTGCACCTTAGGTAAGGATGATTTCCACTAAGCAATTGTTGAGTGTAGGAGAGTTAGTTGAGTAGATCACCTTGGTTGAGGTTTGGTTTGGGTTTTGGTTAATGTTTGGTTGGGTTTGTCAAGTAAGAATCTTGGTCAAAGGGGAGCATTATCAGTTTAGTACCATGAGGTTTAGAGTGAGATTTGACCTTGTCATTGTTATGTACATTGAGGTCCAAGTCACCAGAAGCTAGCACTAGGAGTATACATTAAGTTTTAGGTGTTTGTTAGAGGTTTGTAAGATGTTTGGTTAGGTGCACGAGTGGAAACACAAAATCTGTCCAGCAGGGGACAATTTTGTTGCAACTTAGAAATAGGAAGTTTTGACCATGTCATAGGTAGGCCCTCATTAGTCCCTATTGGGCCTCAGTTAGAGGGAGTGTCAAAGGAGTTTTTCCAGCCATAGTTCATAGGTTATGAGTTAGAATCATGTGTCATAGGTTAGTTCAAATCAGGACCCTTTTCTGCCCAGAAAAACAGGGGAAGCGTAGACTTTAAGCTTAGGCCTAGGGAGGACCAAGCTAGGCCCTTGAGCCACACCAAGTTTGGGAGTTGTCTTATGATCAAGAGAGTCTAGTGTAGAAGTTTTGGAGGTAAACTTGAAGTGTAAGAGGGTCAAATACACCCAAGAAACCATAGATGTCATTCTAAAATTTACTATAATGAGCCCATTCACTTACCACATAGTTTTAGAGAACTTAGACATAAAGTTTTGGTTGACCACCATAGTTGCAAGATATCATAAAGACAGTAGAGTGAAAGGCCCAAGTCAGGGTCAATAGGAATTGGATGGTTTAGTATGGCACTTCGAATTAGGAGGTCAAAATTTGGAGGTTGTTTCTAGTAAGTGACCAAGTGACTTAAGTAAGTGGAGTGAGATCATCTAAGCCTAGTGATGCAATATAGTGTCTGTGATATTATTTGGTACTTACATATAGTATGTGAGCATATGTGTCTATGTGTACTATTATGATTATAAGATGATTGTAAATTTTGTGTATATAGGCCTAAGTGCCATTGTGTTAAATTTTCGTTTACAAATAGGTTGAGTTGGTAAAAATATATTATAATGAGGTTATTATTATTGGTGTAGGATCTCAAGACGAGGGTAAACTTGCCATTAAGGTCGAGTAAAGCTTCCAGTTGCTCCTACCTGCCAGTCAAGTCAAGCCTTTCTCAAGGTAAGTGATTCAACCTGTCTTTTCGTATACACTGCAAGTGTGTGATAACCAGTTCTTATATATGATGCGAGCATTCTAATTCACCTTGATAGACATGAACCAAGTGGTTTCGAATCTATCTTTGTATTATATGAAAATGACATGAACCCTCAAGTATTTATTTCAAGTAGTTTAACTTTACTTGAAGATTGCTATGCAAGTAAATCCAAAGTCCTATCATGCTAGTATATTAAAGTAATTATGATGTTGAACCATGTGCAAGTTATATCCAGTAACCTTGTCTTGATACCTAAAAGTCAGTTGTTCCTTAACGATTGTTCATAATTGTTTGATAACCCTATCCTTACCCTAAAATATGATACTTTGTTGTACCTTGAGCTGATGCTCACTTTCTCTATATTTTAATACCTAAATCTTATCTGGAACCATTAATGATCACTTATTTTGTACTTTAATACCTATAGCTTATCTGGAGCCATTACCTTGGACCTAGTTTGACTTTGTTCCTTCATACTATCCGATAACCTTGCTAAATCTCACTGTCAAAATCCTTGTAAATGGAGACCTTGCAATTTCTCTTGATAAAGTATAGTCTAGTGGATCATGGCCTTGAACTTAGTGGATCTTTTTCCAGTGGTTCAGAGTTAATCTAATACCTTTTTAAAATGTTTACTGTTTAAGTAGTTAATTAGCAAATGGCATCAGTTTTTAAAATAGAAAGGTTGAAATTTGACTTCCAGTCCCAAAGGGGGACAAATGTTTTCTTAAATAGTGGATCTGGACTGAGACGCAAGTCCTTTCCGCTCTTAATTTGTAGGCTTAAAAGTTGCCTAGGGATCCCATTAATGTTCTAGAACCCAGCGAGGTTTGGGATTACTTCACGGCTGATCACCGGCTGTAATCCGTAGCATCATAAAATGGATTTGATAAATAAATGGTTTTGAATTGTTTTGTTAGAAAGAAATGATGCCATCACTCAAAAGTTTATCTCTTGCTATTATTAGCTCTACCTTCACATTGTTATTCTTTTATCTCGATTTATGTATTGTATTGTATTGTATAGCACTTGTTGAGCATTTGGCTCACTACTTGCTTTCACCCTGATATTTTAGCTAGCAGATATGGTTAGATTCAAGCAGACAACGCGTAAGACTTGTGATGCCGATGCATATGTTCGAGATCAGGTAGATTAGTGATCATTTTGTGTGAGGACTCGATATTAGAAATCAGGTTGAAATAGTTAATAGTGTTGGGCTGTTCCAAACCCTAAACTATAAGATCTTGGATTCAGTTGTATTTACTTTCTTTTGTTATCTATTGTAATAATTTGTATAATATATATTGTTAAGTCGGGGCATGACAAAAATGGTAGGGGGGGGGAGAAGTTTCTCTTGGCTTCCTTTGGAAGTGTGGTGGAAATTTTATGCATTTTGTATATTTCTAAGGTGCATAGAACAAGATTTTCTTTTTCCAAGTCTAGGCCTAGCTTGCACAACAATTGTCAAACTATATCATGATTAAAAACAAGAATCCTTATTTTCGGGAAAGTTGTTTTGTACTAGCTTTTATTTTAATTAGCTAGCTTGGATAATTTGTTGCTAAATTAGCTTGCATGAAATTTGCATGGTCTTGGTTCTTTATTCATTCACTTATGTAATTACTTGGTCGTTTCCTCGCAATCGTGATGAATTCTCGTAATTGCGATAAATCCTCGTAAGTGATTCGCGGCGTAATCCTTTCTTTTAAATCCTTTATATTTTGTAACCTTGTACTTGGGATTTATTTTTAGCACCCTAAATTCTTAATCATAGTGTGATTCTCGTATTCCTCAATATTCACTAAAATAAGGTCATTTTGCAATATTGGTTTTCTTCGAAAACTAACGACTTTTACATACACTCATTTAAAACGTATAACCACAATATGAACTCGAAAACTTAATTTTTCATACTTTAATATAGTGTGGGCTAAAATTTTTTCCTTAATCGTTAAGATTACTATTCTTTCAACGTTTTGAAAGTCCTAAAAATTTGGGTTAGTACATTCTTCCTCCTTTAAAGGGATTCCATCCTGGAATCAGTTCAATAAAAGGTGGGGATACTTTTATTACCTGATAGACTCGAATCCTCGTGTAGACTTTTTAGAATCTTTTCATCAAACTCTTGCTCGTTCGAGGACTAGGTGTCGGAGCGCTCTTCCTTGTGATCCCTGATCTTCTATAACCTTACCCACATACATTGGGACTAGCTGCAATCATATGTCTGGCATTGGTTTTGGTTTGATTCTTAACATAGTACTGCAATTTTCTAAGCCAAGTTCCTTTTTCTCTTTCAAGATCTCAAACTATCCAATAATCGTTGTTCTTAACCTTCCCATCCTCTCAAATCTCATCACTCCCTTCCAGGGAGAAACTTCCAACAATACTTGGTCTGTTACTTCGTACTCTCTATCCTTATAGTTCTGGTCCAAATATCTCTATTGTTCATTCCGTGATGCCACTAGCCAGATTCCGATAAGGTCTATGATTTTCTTTGGTCTGTGGACTCAACTATGGTCCAAGTATTTTCTGCTTATCAACTTTTTCCCAACCTAAGGGAGACCTCTTTCTTCCATACAAAGCTTTGTAGCCATTCCAATGCACGCATGATAACTCGTTATTGTCGGTGATTCAATTAACGTCAACTGGTCACTTTATCTTCCTTAAAAATCTATAATATGGACTATTAATGTATCTTCTAGTGTTTGGAATGGTCCTTCAACTTATTCGTTCCCCTCCATCACTCTTACTAATGCTAGAGTTTTGTTCCTTAATGTTTGCTCATTTTGGCGCATCATCTATATCGATTGTATTATGTAAGAAGTTCTCGTTACATTTTTACATGCTTGTCTCATGTTATACTCTTAGTTCCAGATTTAACATTTCTTCCTGTAGTAATGTAAGGCACATCGTGGTCCTGTTGCCATCTTGAAGGAAGCACCATTTCATACGCAATTGATTGATACGTTTTAGAATCATGGAACGCTCAGCTTTTGCTTTTAGTCAGACTTCTATAATCATTCCCCATATATTTATAGTACTACGATACCTTCCGGGTAGTATTCGTTCTTCTCGCTAGCGCCTTAAATGTATTCGCGTTTATTGGGAACTGCTATCAATGGCCTTTAAAGGTCGTGTACGATCTTCCTTGCCTTCTGTCATCTCTAACAATTACATAATTCATTCTTCCACGTTATCCTTCGTAAGGGATATCGACGACTATTTTCCTTATGCTAGCATGGTAAGTATATCTACATGAATGTTTAGTCAACGATAGGTGATTCTCCTAATCATTCCAAATAAAAAGGAAACCGCTAGACGTATCTTCATTGGTCTAGATAGTTCTCTCGCCTTTCTTGTCAATTTGAGAACTCTAATTCATGCCTCTGTTTGTTCTTTTTAATAAAATACTTTAGGAAATAATCCCGTTGTGAAATTAAATATTGGGTTCTTTCTTGACACAATTGCCACGGGGTCTCTCTTTCATCCATTATCTCTTCCGTGTTTATTACAATTTCATCGGGCGAAGACCTATCATTTGTATAATACAATAAGTGGTCTTATTTAACCTATAACTCAAAATCCCCAAATAGCATGATGGCTTACTTAGTTCTAGATAATAATCCTTCACAATTTTATTATAATAAACTCTTACTCCCATTCAGGTCATTTACAAGCCGCAATCGCCAAATTTTTAATCCTCACCATTCTGTTTTCATTTTCAACCATGTCGAGTACTTACCTACCTACTCAATGACATCCCTTTTCATATTCGGTCATGACTAGTATCCTCTTTAGTTTCTTGGCATCATTATTTCTTCTCGTTACATAATAATGGGTTATCTTCATATTATCTTAACTTTAAAATTCATTTATGCGATCCTTCTTATTAGTTGTCCTGAAATTTATGAACCTCAATCTATATTTTCCTATTTAAAGTGCCGACCACCATATTGGCCTTTCCTTGATGATAATAGATACCTCAATCAAAATCCCTGATCAATTTGACTATTACCTCTATCTCGTGTTCGGTGTAAGTATACACTTTGGGAGAGAAATTTTTTTCCCATATTTTTCTCAAAAGTTAAACTATCTGCCCTTTATAGTGCGAACCTTATTGCAACTATTATAAATCATTATTATGACACTTATGTCCCGGTCCTTAAGCTGCATAGACGTATTGTTATATTTCACCCAAAATTTTTTTTATAGTCTAGCACTGCTAACATGGGGTTGTTACTAATCTTACCTTCACTTTTTGAAAATCCTATTCCCCGAATTCATACATGCTTGATCTTTCTCGAATTCATTAGTACCTATCCCAATAATTTTTCATAGAAGCATACCTCACTAATCACGTTGGTATCTCTATTATCGTTCTTCTATAACCATGTTAAGGATCCTTATGATAATAACTAAATATGGTATTCCCTTTTTAAAACAACTTACTCATCACGATGCTCCGATTGCACCATCATAGCACTGAGTTTCCAGTCTCATATTACAAAAAATTGGTTCTCAACTATACCTCTCTTTGTTCAGAAGGCAATCGGCCTTGGAAGAATGATTTTCGTGATATTGATGTAATTTAGACAATCTTAACTAGATTTCAAAAATGAATATCCCAGAAATAATGAGCTCTGAATAAAAGAGCCACAACACTCAAAAGATATATGAATTGAAAGAAAGAATACAATAAGGATTATTCTTCCATGTCCTTGGAATTTTATATTATGATATTATAGAGAATATTCCTTGAAAGCAATGATTGCTGAATAATAACAACATACGAATGATATTTGTAAGATTTCCCCATTGAAAGAATACCTTTCTTTTCGAATAATGAAAGAGTCTCGAATAAAATCATCAACCAAAGGTTAACCATTAAGGTTTTTTTCAGATATAATTGATGATATCTGGACAGAAACTATCATAAATTCTTATCAGGACTTATATCAGTATTTACTGAAGAGTGACGTCATCACTACTTATATCAGTACTTGATGATGAGCAGATGATGTCATCAGGTTTTATCACTTTAGTAGATATTTAAGGAGGAAAAAGAAAGCAGGCAACGAAGGATTTTATCTCAGAAGCAATCATACATGGATATGTAATATGTTTCCTTATTGTAATAGAATAGGATTCCTTATTGATTGTGTAAAGCACAAATTAAGTTCATGTTATATGCACTGCGAACATTTTTATATCATTCGCATAACCTAGCAGCTCTCAAGGATATTTGTTCATCCTTTTGAGAGTACGTTTGTAATCAGTTTTTTATCAGTTAATATAAAAACTATTGATTCTGTTGAAGCTTTGTCAAATTATTTGCCTAAACTGTATTCACCCCCCCCCCCTACAGTTGATTACGGACCTAACAATTGGTATCAGAGCTTGATGTTGACATACAAACAGTTTAAGATCTGAAAATTAATCTTTAATGACAGACAAAGAAGCACCACAAAATCCACAACCACCACCCCCAACCACATCACAGATTAGTAGCAACTTGAGTAGGTATGAAGCCATCAAGGTTCCAATCCTAAAGATACATTAATATCCAATCTGGAAAGTCAGGATGTCCATGTGCTTAGAAGCCACAGATCCTGAATATCTAAGCAGGATTTATGATGGTCCTCATAAACCAATGAAGGTAGTTGTTTCTGTTGCAGGAGAACCAGAAAAGATGGTTGACAAAGAAAGGAAGGACAATTCTCCTGAAGATCTTTCATCTAATATGAAGGATGTAAATGTGAGACACATCTTGCAGAACAATCTTGATAGTGTCATGTCCAATAAAGTTATTGGATGTAAAATATCAAAAGAGTTATGGGATGCTTTAGAAGTAAAGTGTCAAGGCACAACTGCTATCAAGAAGAACAAGAGGACAGTACTTACTCAAGAATATGAGCACTTTGACTCAAGAGATAATGAGTCCTTAACCGAGATCTATGACAGATATTAGAAGCTGTTTAATGACCTATCTCTTGTCGACAAAGAATATGATTTAGAGGACTCAAACTTAAAGTTTCTACTTGCACTTCCTGAAAAGTGGGACTTTAGGGTCACATCAATAAGGGATAACTATCAACTTGATGATACACCTCTAGATGAGATCTATGGAATACTGAAAACACATGGACTAGAGATGGAGCAAAGAAGCAAGAGGAAAGGATCCAAGTCTAGACCAGTTGCACTCAAAGTTGAAGAGAAGCCAAAAGAGAAAGCTAGGAGAAAAGGCTACTCCAAAGGAAAAGCTATGATTGCAAAGTCAGACACTGAATCATCAAACTCTACTGATGACTCAAATACTGATAATAAATCAGATACTGACAGTGATCATGACAACAATGAAGACATGGAACAAATGGTTGCTCTACTGGTTAAAAGTTTTAAGAAAATGGTCTACAAAAACTTCAAGAAAGGGCTACTCTACTGGCTGTTTCTTAAATCTCTACATTTAAGTTATATGGATCAAACCTTAGAGGATAATAGAATCAAGGGTGAAAACTCTGAGTTAAAGAAAAGGAATGATCACCTAGAAATTGAGTTGCTTTTCATGCTAGAATTTTTTTTGAAAAATATAATGTTGTTTATATTAAAGAATTACTGTTAGAAAAGCATGCTTATCTAGAAAATGAGTTAGCTAAAGAAAAAGTTGTTATTAAACTTTGGACTAACTCAAGAAAAAAAACTCAAGAAATTTTAGAGAATGGCTGTTGGGGATCAGGATTAGGATATGCTAATAGATCTAATTCTGATAAGAAATTTGAAAAAGAAACTAAGAAAAATAAACCAGTAAATACTGATGCAAAGGTCAAACTGAACAAGGTTCAGTTGAAGACCAATAAGTTTAATCTAAGTGTTGATGCTGTTAAATCAGTTAATGGGGTAGGTTTAACCTCAGCACCTAGATCAAACTAAATTACTGATAAAGGTGAACAACTTCACACAATATCAGTAAATATTGGTTTAATGACTCAGAAATAGCTTAAGCAAAGGATGAAAGATATAAAAATGAAAAACAAGGAGAAAAGGCCTAGGAAAAACAGAAATGGGAAGGTATGTGTTAATAAGAATGGTAATTATGTAACTCCTCCCAATGCACCTAGAAAGGCATGTTTGAACTGTGATAGTACTAATCATCTTGCTAATTTTTGCAGGAAGAATAAAGAGATAAATATTATTCCTCCCAAATCAGAGTTTAGGAATGAGATAGTTATATATAAACCACAGAGTCCTTATTTTCATTATGGTAGTGTTCGGCACTCTATTTATAGATGTAAAGAGTATCACAGTTTGTATTATGATTATTATGAACTGAAACCCTCTTTAAATAAAGAAAAATTTGTTTCTGCATGTGTAAATACTGATAATAAGGATGTTAACATAAACTTTGATAAGAAGTCTTCTACTGCATATGTTAACAAACTTAAAAAGGCCAAATGATCCAAGCAAGTTTGGGTCCTTAAAAACACTAACTGATTTCAAATACCGATTGTAGGGTAACAGGAGAAATACTCTAGTCTTGGACAGTGGATGCTCAGGAAAAATGACTGGTTATAAATCCCTCCTAACGGAATTTGAGGAGAAGCTGGCCCAAGTGTTTCTTATGAAGATGGCAACTTAGGAAAAATCATTGGATATGGCAAAAAAAAATTGGAAATGTCATCATTGAGAATGTAGCTCTAGTTGCAGGATTCAAGAATAATCTAATCAGTGTAAGTCAAATCTATGACAAAGGTTATCATGTGAACTTCTATGAGGAACATTGTGAAATTGTCTGTAAGACTGATGGCGAGATAGCAATGACTGGTGTAAGACATGGTAGTTTATATGAAGCCAGGGTCTCCAGAAGTATTGATAATTCAAAAGTTTTTTACTGAGTAGAGCATATGTGGAAGACAGTTGGAACTGGCATAAAAGACTTTCTCACCTCAATTTCAACAATATCAATGAACTTGCGAGGAAAGATCTTGTGAGAGGATTGCCCAATGCAGTGTTTACTCCTGATGGATTATGTGACTCATGCCAGAAATCCAAGGAAAGGAAAACATCTTTCAAGAGTAAAATTGAATCCTCCATTCTTTAACCATATCGTGTAATAATCCCAATTTTTGGGAAATTTTTGAAACCCTTATGAATAGTGTTTTTGCTGAATGAGAAAACTTTTCATGCCACACTATGTAGGGGTTCTGATATGGATATTCTGAGATTTTATTAGTACTTTATATGGGATATAAGTGTATGTAAACATCGTCAGAATCCAAATCCGAACACTTTGATTTTTCCCGAAAATCCAATAGATACGGAAAGAATTGAGTATAAGGTAACAGGATAAAAAGGATTTAAATTAAAGGATTATAAGAGAGGATCATAAAAGGAATACAATATATTGAGAAAGGTTAAGGGAACCTAAGTAATAAGATCCCGGGTATGATCCCTCAAACGATAAACGAAAACGAAAGTTAAGTGAACCGTATAACAGATCAGCGGTCATTAGGCAAACGATTAGGAAGTTAATCAAGGGAATTAGTGGGGATGATGTCATCCAACCAATAGAAAGAGGACAAGGAGGGGAGGATGACATCATGAGGATGACACAAGCATGACATGGTAAGGAAGGAGGTGTGGTTGAATGAGAACCACACAAAATCAAGGGCAACTAGGTAATTTACTAAAACAAACACAAAAATCAAACCAACCAAGCCAAGCAAATCATTTTTCATCAAAATCAAAAAGAAACCAAGGCATTGTTCTTCATGCTCTCGGCCAAAACAGAACCAGAACACTAAAACTGCTGTATCTCCTTCATTTCTCACTCAAATATTGTGTTCTATAGCTCATTGGAAAGGTATTGAGATGGCCTACAACTCTTGTTCACAAGTCTCGTCCAAATAATCATGGTAAGACCCTCATTTTTACAGTTCTTTAAATCGGACTTTTAGAAACTTCAAAGCCTAACTTTGTGTTCTTGATTTCTTTGGAAAGATCAAGCTTGTAGGAGGCTCCCTAAGGCTTCCTAGCAACTTAACACCTCCCAAGGAAGGTATAAACTTCAAACCCTAGCCTTTACTTTATTTGTTAGTAAGTTTAATGGTTGTGTTGTGAAATGAGAAGCATGGATTGTGATTATTAGTAGTTTGGTTTGATTTGGAAGTATTTTGGTAATTGAAGCTTGATTATAGTTCATAGGTCTTGATTGTGGTTGTTTGAGTTGAAAACCTTGGAGATTATGGACTGATGTGGTATGGTTTAGGTGAAGTTTTGTTGTATTGATGGTTATGAGTTGGTTGGTGGTTAATTGGAGTAGTTTAAACATTGGTAATCGCGTAAACATAGCCGTCGTAACGTCCGATTTTCTTTAGACTGTTTTTGTGCATAACATTAGGACCCGAGAACCCCCTGCTAGATTATGACCACTGCCATGTTTAGATAGCTCATGTTACGAGCTTCGTTTTGATATGTAGTTCGTTCGATTCCGATGCACGGTTTAGGAGAAACGACCGTTTCAAATAACGGCGTTTCGCGAACGAAACTTTTCCCCTCGCCTTACTTTGAAACATAGGTTAAGGACCAAAAAGGGTTAATTAATGTATGAAACATTTATGGTAAGTGTGTTAGGCAGTTGGTAAGACACTCGCGAAGGAATCGCTTTAAAACTCGTAAAGGTTAAATTATTAAAAATGGTGGAGCCGAGGGTACCCGAGTGACTTAAGCGAATCCGTGAGCGCAAAACAAGCGTTAGAATCTAAGTTAGTTAAAGTATAGATTTACAAGTGATTTTGGTTTAATTCCAACTTACTTGTTGTTTATAGGTTACCAGACTCGTTCCGAGCCTTTTATCACCCCAAGTCGCTCAGACAAGTTTTCTACCCGTTATACTGTTGTTGTGATGTAAATATATGTATATGCATTATCTTGTGATATTGCATGATTGTTATTAGCAAATTTTGCGATATATTGGAGCATGCTAATATGGTATATATGCATGTCTGTTTCGTAATCTGGTTATCTATCTGTTGATTTCAATGCTTATAGTTGCATAATACCTATGCTAGAAATAAGCAAGTAGTTGCGTATACCCTTAGTATAGGGGATAAAAGGTGAACATATTTCTAAACCGGGAGTCGATGTTCCTGAGTATATTATATATATATATATTTATTTATATATATATATATGGATATAGTTTTTAAAACTATGGATCGAATAAGGTTTATTCGATACCTTTATTTTATTATTTGAATATTATTTGAATATTCATTCGAGGGCTTATGACTCAGTTTATTTTATTATTTGAATATTATTTGAATATTCATTCGAGGGCTTATGACTCAGTTTATTTTATTATTTGAATATTATTTGAATATTCATTCGAGGGCTTATGACTCAGTTTATATTATTATTGAATATTACTTGGATATTCATTTGAGGATGTATGACTCCTTTATTTTATTTAATGAATATTATTTATAATATTCATTCGAGGTATTATGACTCCGCTTATTACTGAAATATATTCTTTATTTCATTAGAGAATAAAGTGTTAATAATCAAACTTATTTTCGATTATTCAAATAAAGATAATACTTTCATATAAGTATATCTTTGGTTATTTAATGTTTATTTCAAGTATAAGTTTTAATACTTCTACTTTAATTATTTTTATAAAGATAATTCTTTATGAGAATATTATTTAAATAATAATATTCAGATATTTTCTAATATATCGGGACTGATTTATTTCATTAAATCAGTTTTACTCCAAACACTCTTTAAAGTGTTTTCGAGTCTTCAAAATGATTTTTAAAAGTTAGAGCGGATCCCAAAACTCATTTTTATATTTAAGATCTTCCTTTTAAGGGGATTTAAATACTCGCTCAAAACCTGAGGGATCCGGCTCTATGGTGTATTTTATATTCGCAACAAGGTTGCTGTTTTGATAAATGAATTGATTACTTGCCCAATATTCGGGAAGTAAGCCCATCTAATTGAGTCGGCATAAGCGACAGGCCGGGGTACGGTCTATCAAAGTGTAAGTGGCTGGGTGGCAGTCCATCAACGCGTAAGAGGCCGGGTGGCGGTCCAGCACAAGGTCCTTATGTGGCCAGGGTGATGACCGGTGGGGGATTCATCCATCTACTAGTAGAAAAGGTTACTTATTGGTATCTTTGCCTGATCAGCAAGATATCTGGTTTATGCCAAAATTCTTTTCCTTCCAAATTCATTGGATATTGCAACTCTGTTCATACTTTACATGACAGAGGTTTTCAGGAAATGTATGGGAGATATATATGAATATATTTATATATCAGGTCTTAATGAAGTATCTCGTAACTTCATTATTTATAATGATATTCAAAGATTGAATCTATTCAAATCTTGTCTTGTAGTCTCATCTATGTGATGAACCTTTGAAACTGATTATAACTTGAACGGGGGTAGTTCAAGTAGTATTTGGGAAAGATATAAGTATTTTGGGGTATCTTGTAACTTCATCTTTTAAACTTATATCTAATTAATAATTGTCTTATGAATGATAAAGATTTTCAGAAAAACGTTGAGACAAGGTTAGATATATGAGATCACCTTGCAACGATATTTTTTTTATACAGTTATACACTGGGACTTTGTGTATATTATGCATGGAAGAGGACTTCCAATATTTTGAAAAGTATATATGTATATATACTGAATATTTTACGACTTCATCGCATTAAGATATCAAACTTGGTTCATTTCTTTTGACCAAGACTTTCATGAGTATTATGAGTAGGCTCATATACTATTAATCATTATACATATTATTTTGGTGGGCTTGCTGCTCACCCTTACTTTCTTCTTTCATCACACAACAACAGATAGAAAAGATGAACAGAACCAAGCTCCCGATTCACAAGCGATTAGGAGACGTTCCGCAGTTTTCTAGAAGCATTGATGCCGCCGTAGCTGAGGTAGGAACTACCAATAGGCTAGGCTTTCAACTTTTGATGGACCAGATTTATTTATATTTATGAATTGTAATAATGGCAAAGAAATGTAAATTTATTCAGAAAACCTTTTAAGGTGTATTGGCAGATAATTGTGGAATAAAATGACTTGTGGTTATTTTTGGATGTTCATCTCTGAGACTATAACGTGTGGTGTGTGTGTTTATTGTGGGGTCACAGTACAGAGTAGTTGAGTAATTATTAAGATTGGGTGTTATTAAGGGAAATGGAACTCGTGACGACCCGGATCCCCGACCCCGGATCTGGGGGTGTTACAGAAATGGTATCAGAGCTAAGCGTTATAAACCTCAGAGATGATGGGACGTTAAGATAATAATTTCACTAAGATAATAAGAACTCTTGCCAAGTTCATAGTCGGACTACCTAACGTAGTACTGACAGTTAAAACCCTTATGGGAACCCTTATAAATGTAGCGATAGAAGCGTAGTTCGTTATCGTATATGGTAGCGGGACTCCGAACCCTGAAGTTGAGGAACATCAACGCGATGATGTTTTATTATTTATTGGGGATCAGATTATGGATCCGATAGAGCGTCCTAACGCGGGACCGGATGATGTTGATATTGAGAATGTAGCGGTTGAGGATGTTGTCCTAGAAGGGATAGTTGCTGAGGAGGATCCCATGGAGGATCCTGACAAGAATGAATAAAGGACCACTGAGGAATTGATGACCATGGTTAGGGCAACTACCAGAGGTAGGATTGGCCGGTCACTACCGGAGGTTCGTTCAAGTTGTAAAGATAGTAGCCCCTTTAACGCGGCTTACTCGTAAGACTGAGAAGTTCGAATGGACAGAGAAATGCGAGAACAGCTTTCAAGAACTGAAGCAGAGGTTGGTGATGGCCCCTATGCTGGCGTTGCCGGATGGAAAAAGGAGATTTTGTGATTTGTAAGTGACGCTTCGCATAAGGAATTAGGGTGCTTCTTAGCACAGCAAGATAATCGTGTCTGCGTCAAGACAATTAAGGTAATATGAAATTCGATATCCCCGCCCATGAGCTTAGGCTCGTGGCAATAGTTTTACCCTAAAGATTGGAGGCACTACTTGTATGGAGAGAAGTGCGAGAATTACCTAAGCCATAAGTGCTCTAGTACATTCTTACGTAGAAAGAGCTCAACATACGCCAGAGGAGGCGGTTAGAGCTAATCAAGAATTATGATTGGGAGATTCTTTATCATTCGGGGAAAGCCAATGTGGTGGCTGATGCCCTTAGTAAAAAGGAGAGACTCAAAATGATAATGACTTTGGGAGGGTTGATAAGAGATTTTGAAAAAAAAAATGGAAATAGATATGAAGGTAACCGGAGCCGGTACCGAAAAGCTGTTCGAGATTGCAATACAGCCCGAATTATTGGAAAAGAGCATATTGTGCCAGAAAAAGTTATGAAGAAAGGCAGAGAGCCAACAAATAGATAAGAGGTTAATACCGAGAAAGATGAGAAGGGAATAATGAGGTATTCCTACAGAATTTGGGTTCCAAATGTTCAAGAGCTTAAAGATGAGATCTTAGATGAAAGCTAGTTTGAGGAATAAGATTTAGAGCAAACCCTGAACGTGATAGTCAGGGAGGTCGCCATCAAGATAGAAGGAACCCATGACATAATGGAGTGGAAAATGAGGATTTTAAATTAAAAGATGACCCCAATTATGGGGAGTAGGATGAAACATTTCATACTAAGGAAACAAAAAGTCGAGTAAGGAAAGGACACCCGAGATGGTACCCCTATACGGCAATTCATGGACCTGTCTAAAGAGAACTTAGACTATTATCCCCAACCACCACCCTGAGGAGACAGTACGGTGAGAAATTCTTTCAGGACCTTTAAGTCGCTAAGCTCTCAGAGTTCCATGGAACAAGCTGAACCAGCCGAGGCAAGAGCCTGGCTAAAGGAAATAGAGGAATCATTTGAGATTCTAAATGATTGACGAACCACAAAGGACTGTTTTTGTCACTTACCCTCCTAAGAGAGAGGTCACCCACTGGTGAAAGACCAAGAAAGGCACGGAGCCATAGGTTATAATAAACTAATTTAAGTTCAGTCAATTGTTTTAGGAAAGTACTTCCCAAGGTTATGGAGATAGTGTAAAAGCTTTAGAGACAGAACAAAGGCAGACGAGTATGATGAATTATGAATCTAAGTTGTAAAAGTTATCAAGATTCGTTCTGAGGACACGAATCCAGAATGACGGGATGTATGAAATCAATGTTTATGTTGTGTTGGTCCATGAAATAATGATAAGAGAAAGGAAAATAAAAAGAAACTGAAGTGGAAAGGAATATAAAGGCAATAGAGTTTGAGGAATGATAAGGGAGTTGGGTATGAGGAAACCCTAAAGACTCGTAGCAATAGACATAAAAAAGTATGTAATCGTCAGGATGAGGGTGATATACCATGAGTTAAATTGATGGTTGAAGGTATAAGAGATACATATATATTATCCCCTGTAAGTTGGGAGGATTCGAAGAAACCTTGAGATAGTTCGAAGGATAAATAATGAGACGCGGATAGACTGAGGAGACAAGAAAGTAAGAAATTAAGAAAATTGGATGAAGGAAGTGACCTTCAAGAATGTGAAGTGTAAGACCGGTGGCTTGATACCCAGGAAGGGAGATGCCGGGTATGAAAGATATCCCAACATTGAGATGACTGTTGAGATAAACAACAAAAGTAAATAAGGAATTATTAAGAAGAAGTTCACGTTGAACACGACCAATATCTTCCAGATCATCCATGTGATCATTACCAAATCTGGAAAGAAAAGCGGATAACCATTTTTATCTTTTGGAGGCCATGTGGATTGACCTTAACTTGAATAAGGATGCTATTGTGAAATTCGGTATAGACTATCGAGGTGGAAATGATTGAATAAGATACCCTTATCAGGGATATATGACTTTATTTATCCATGGAAGGATGCTTGTACCTTTTTAAAGGTGGAATTAAGGATAGAACATCGGTAACTTAAAACGAATCCTAGGGGAATGCATAAAGGTTGGCATTTCACCCTTAATAGGGATAGTATGAGTTTTGACAGTATGAATTGGAAAGGATTAAGGTAATAATAACCTTTAAGGATCAGTGGAGAAATTTTTCAGAAGTATATAGACAATGGTTCTAGTATTAGTAAATGGTATTTTGATATGCCCTGTATATAGGGAATACAGGAGGAACGATTGAAGGATAACCTTAGAGGTTTTACAAGGAAAAAGGAAATATTCGAAATTCTCAAGAATACAAATGTTGATAAAGGAAATATGACATAATTATAATGATGCCAAGTGGGGCACGTGTTAAACCACGAGAAAGTATGGATCGAACCAGTAATGGTCGAAATTGTTCAGGGCAATTAGGACTTAAGATAAAAAATGTTCTAAGTATGATTGAGAGTCAGTCTTGACAATGATTAGCCTCTAAAGATTGAGGCAATAACTTATGGAAAAATGGTGATATTTTTTTTTTCTTTTCTTTCCCATCTGATTTTAAGGAAAACATCTTCACTCAAGCAGTGATCGGAAATAAGGTAGAAAATTTATTTGGAGGTGGTTAAAATGACATTGACTGTAAGGAAATTTTACTATCAGGAAAGGCCAAAGAGGTGGCCGACACTTTAAAGGTAAAAGGATAATTATAGGCGCTTGTGCCAAAACAATACAGTGATGATGGTTAAAACTGTGAAGGTTGTATTATGGTTTGGAAGATTGACATTCCTTCTGATGATTGTGCAATACCCAACCGTAATAGTAGTTAGTAAAGGTTTAATTCGTGTAATCGCCATGAACGGGCTATCTATCTTAGAAGGTCCTATCTTGAGATAAGCCAGGACCATGTTTCAAAAAGGACTAGACGAACCTTTGAGTTAAGTCTTCTATTTAAGGCATATGATTAAGAATGGTATTAACCTGCTATCATTCCTTTGAGCGAAACTCTTCTGCAATTTTATCTGCTTCATGTCATGTATGTATGTCAGAATCAGGAGTGTACTCCATGAATTATGAATGGGGGTTATGTTAACTCCTTAGAAGAATTCGATACAACATGTATGGACTCCGTATGTTTAGATATTAAGATTTCATGGAAAGTGAATGACGACAGTAGGTCAGTGGTGGACCATAGTAATGCAGCAATGATTCTGCGAGTAATGAGCTGGTTACAACCATGAGAGTTGTATTGGAATGGGTGTTGAGATTGAGTACCACTAATCGGGTCGTGGTAGTGTATAAGTTATCATTGATAGACTAATTAAGTAGAGTATCTACCTGGTGAATAATTATTCTTTCTTATCAATAGAGAGTCGTATTATTATACGAGGAAGGTTGCGGTGCGAGCATAGAATCCTAGTAACGGTGATATATAGAATGAGATCCCAGATTCGATTTTCGATGTCGAGGGAGTTTCAAAGGTGATTATGTATAAGCTCGAGGAAGAGCATGGGTCCATAGAATGATGGACGGGATAGCGAAAATATTTAGGCACATGAAATGCGATGCTATAATACTTGATGTTGATATAAATACTTATATGTTTTGTTCTTCTATGACAAACCTCTATAGTTCAGAGGTAGGTTCCAAGCCAGATATTTTGTGGCAGTATATTTTTTTATATATATACAATTCTCTTCAGTTCGTTCTTTTCTCTTCTTTTCATTTCATGTAATTTGAGAAGAACAACCCTTCCAGAAGGGGAGGTATTGCCGAATGACTGTCTATCTGTGTGATAGAAGCCTAGTAGGATACCAACTATTGTTTAATTGCTTGTCAAGTACTAAAGGCTGGTCACCTTCTGTACTAACTATGCGAGATAACAAGTGTTCATGATCATAGTGATCTCTCAACAAATTCCTTTACTTCTATATGATTGATCAAACTTTGGGAAATAGAAACAGCTGAAAAAGGAATAATAAAGTTGTGGTAGTATTCGGAATGGAAACACATTCGTGATACTAAGGTTGACGTGGTTATTAAAAGGTTATAGAATGCTAGCAAGAAAAAGTATAACCCGTATAATATTAGGAACGGAAGGTAGTAGCGATTAGGAACTGGAAAAGAATGGGTATTGAGAAGCAAGAGTTCTAATGATTAGAAGCTATGATGAGAGTCTGTGTAATAGACTTGAAAGAATTTGGAATGATCACTTAATTCGGATTGAGTTATCTTACGACAATAGATCATATGTCATTATCGAGATGTCGCCTTATGAGATCCTTGAAGGAAGACAATGTCGATCTCCCTTATGTTAGGATGAAGTTGTAGAGCGCAAGATGCTTGGACCAGCAGTGGTCTAAAGGACCAAGGATATGATAGATCTAATCAGAGGACGGCTGGTAGTAACCCAAGATGGACATAAGAGGTATGCTGATTTGACTCAAAAAGGAGAAAGAGTATGAAATAGGGGGCCTAGTAATGTTATAGGTATCCCCTTGGAAACCCTTGAAAAGGATTGATGAGGTTCGGAAAGAAAGGAAAGCTAAGTCTACAATTTGTTGGACCCTTGGATATATTAAGACGTTTGGGAAGTTACCATATGAGCTAGCCCTACCCCCGAACCTGTAGCAAGTTCATAACGTGTTCCACGTATCAATGTTAAGGAAGTGTAATTCGGATGCCAGACAAATAGGGGCATATGAGCGCATAGACATGCAACCAGACGTAACCTATATGGAGCAACCAGGAAGGGTATAGAGTAAAAGGGAACGAGTGCTTAGGAGAAGGGTTATAAAACTAGTAAGAGTTTGATGGTAGAACCACAATGTGGGAAAATTTACTCGAGAGTTAGAAACTGCAATGCTAAGAGAGTATCCCTATTCATTTTCTATCTGATTCCGGGACGAAATCCTTTTAAGGAGGGGAGACTGTAATAATCCCAATTTTTGGGAAATTTTTGAAACCCTTATGAATAGTGTTTTTGCTGAATGAGAAAACTTTTCATGCCACACTATGTAGGGGTTCTGATATGGATATTCTGAGATTTTATTAGTACTTTATATGGGATATAAGTGTATGTAAACATCGTCAGAATCCAAATCCGAACACTTTGATTTTTCCCGGAAATCCAATAGATACGGAAAGAATTGAGTATAAGGTAACAGGATAAAAAGGATTTAAATTAAAGGATTATAAGAGAGGATCATAAAAGGAATACAATATATTGAGAAAGGTTAAGGGAACCTAAGTAATAAGATCCCGGGTATGATCCCTCAAACGATAAACGAAAACGAAAGTTAAGCGAACCGTATAACAGATCAGCGGTCATTAGGCAAACGATTAGGAAGTTAATCAAGGGGATTAGTGGGGATGATGTCGTCCAACCAATAGAAAGAGGACAAGGAGGGGAGGATGAAATCATGAGGATGACACAAGCATGACATGGGAAGGAAGGAGGTGTGGTTGAATGAGAACCACACAAAATCAAGGGCAACTAGGTAATTTACTAAAACAAACACAAAAATCAAACCAACCAAGCCAAGCAAATCATTTTTCATCAAAATCAAAAAGAAACCAAGGCATTGTTCTTCATGCTCTCGGCCAAAACAGAACCAGAACACTAAAACTGCTGTATCTCCTTCATTTCTCACTCAAATATTGTGTTCTATAGCTCATTGGAAAGGTATTGAGATGGCCTACAACTCTTGTTCACAAGTCTTGTCCAAATAATCATGGTAAGACCCTCATTTTTACAGTTCTTTAAATCGGACTTTTAGAAACTTCAAAGCCTAACTTTGTGTTCTTGATTTCTTTGGAAAGATCAAGCTTGTAGGAGGCTCCCTAAGGCTTCCTAGAAACTTAACACCTCCCAAGGAAGGTATAAACTTCAAACCCTAGCCTTTAATTTATTTGTTAGTAAGTTTAATGGTTGTGTTGTGAAATGAGAAGCATGGATTGTGATTATTAGTAGTTTGGTTTGATTTGGAAGTGTTTTGGTAATTGAAGCTTGATTATAGTTCATAGGTCTTGATTGTGGTTGTTTGAGTTGAAAACCTTGGAGATTATGGACTGATGTGGTATGGTTTAGGTGAAGTTTTGTTGTATTGATGGTTATGAGTTGGTTGGTGGTTAATTGGAGTAGTTTAAACATTGATAATCGCGTAAACATAGCCGTCGTAACGTCCGATTTTCTTTAGACTGTTTTTGTGCATAACATTAGGACCCGAGAACCCCCTGCTAGATTATGACCACTGCCATGTTTAGATAGCTCATGTTACGAGCTTCGTTTTGATATGTAGTTCGTTCGATTCCGATGCACGGTTTAGGAGAAACGACCGTTTCAAGTAACGGCGTTTCGCGAACGAAACTTTTCCCCTCGCCTTACTTTGAAACATAGGTTAAGGACCAAAAAGGGTTAATTAATGTATGAAACATTTATGGTAAGTGTGTTAGGCAGTTGGTAAGACACTCGCGAAGGAATCGCTTTAAAACTCGTAAAGGTTAAATTATTAAAAATGGTGGAGCCGAGGGTACCCGAGTGACTTAAGCGAATCAGTGAGCGCAAAACAAGCGTTAGAATCTAAGTTAGTTAAAGTATAGATTTACAAGTGATTTTGGTTTAATTCCAACTTACTTGTTGTTTATAGGTTACCAGACTCGTTCCGAGCCTTTTATCACCCCAAGTCGCTCAGACAAGTTTTCTACCCGTTATACTGTTGTTGTGATGTAAGTATATGTATATGCATTATCTTGTGATATTGCATGATTGTTATTAGCAAATTTTGCGATATATTGGAGCATGCTAATATGGTATATATGCATGTCTGTTTCGTAATCTGGTTATCTATCTGTTGATTTCAATGCTTATAGTTGCATAATACCTATGCTAGAAATAAGCAAGTAGTTGTGTATACCCTTAGTATAGGGGATAAAAGGTGAACATATTTCTAAACCGGGAGTCGATGTTCCTGAGTATATTATATATATATATTTATTTATATATATATATATGGATATAGTTTTTAAAACTATGGATCGAATAAGGTTTATTCGATACCTTTATTTTATTATTTGAATATTATTTGAATATTCATTCGAGGGCTTATGACTCAGTTTATTTTATTATTTGAATATTATTTGAATATTCATTCGAGGGCTTATGACTCAGTTTATTTTATTATTTGAATATTATTTGAATATTCATTCGAGGGCTTATGACTCAGTTTATATTATTATTGAATATTACTTGGATATTCATTTGAGGATGTATGACTCCTTTATTTTATTTAATGAATATTATTTATAATATTCATTCGAGGTATTATGACTCCGCTTATTACTGAAATATATTCTTTATTTCATTAGAGAATAAAGTGTTAATAATCAAACTTATTTTCGATTATTCAAATAAAGATAATACTTTCATATAAGTATATCTTTGGTTATTTAATGTTTATTTCAAGTATAAGTTTTAATACTTCTACTTTAATTATTTTTATAAAGATAATTCTTTATGAGAATATTATTTAAATAATAATATTCAGATATTTTCTAATATATCGGGACTGATTTATTTCATTAAATCAGTTTTACTCCAAACACTCTTTAAAGTGTTTTCAAGTCTTCAAAATGATTTTTAAAAGTTAGAGCGGATCCCAAAACTCATTTTTATATTTAAGATCTTCCTTTTAAGGGGATTTAAATACTCGCTCAAAACCTGAGGGATCCGGCTCTATGGTGTATTTTATATTCGCAACAAGGTTGCTGTTTTGATAAATGAATTGATTACTTGCCCAATGTTCGGGAAGTAAGCCCATCTAATTGAGTCGGCATAAGCGACAGGCCGGGGTACGGTCTATCAAAGTGTAAGTGGCTGGGTGGCAGTCCATCAACGCGTAAGAGGCCGGGTGGCGGTCCAGCACAAGGTCCTTATGTGGCCAGGGTGATGACCGGTGGGGGATTCATCCATCTACTAGTAGAAAAGGTTATTTATTGGTATCTTTGCCTGATCAGCAAGATATCTGGTTTATGCCAAAATTCTTTTCCTTCCAAATTCATTGGATATTGCAACTCTGTTCATACTTTACATGACAGAGGTTTTCAGGAAATGTATGGGAGATATATATGAATATATTTATATATCAGGTCTTAATGAAGTATCTCGTAACTTCATTATTTATAATGATATTCAAAGATTGAATCTATTCAAATCTTGTCTTGTAGTCTCATCTATGTGATGAAGCTTTGAAACTGATTATAACTTGAACGGGGGTAGTTCAAGTAGTATTTGGGAAAGATATAAGTATTTTGGGGTATCTTGTAACTTCATCTTTTAAACTTATATCTAATTAATAATTGTCTTATGAATGACAAAGATTTTCAGAAAAACGTTGAGACAAGGTTAGATATATGAGATCACCTTGCAACGATATTTTTTTATACAGTTATACACTGGGACTTTGTGTATATTATGCATGGAAGAGGACTTCCAATATTTTGAAAAGTATATATGTATATATACTGAATATTTTGCGACTTCATCGCATTAAGATATCAAACTTGGTTCATTTCTTTTGACCAAGACTTTCATGAGTATTATGAGTAGGCTCATATACTATTAATCATTATACATATTATTTTGGTGGGCTTGCTGCTCACCCTTGCTTTCTTCTTTCATCACACAACAACAGATAGAAAAGATGAACAGAACCAAGCTCCCGATTCACAAGCGATTAGGAGATGTTCCGCAGTTTTCTAGAAGCATTGATGCCGCCGTAGCTGAGGTAGGAACTACCAATAGGCTAGGCTTTCAACTTTTGATGGACCAGATTTATTTATATTTATGAATTGTAATAATGGCAAAGAAATGTAAATTTATTCAGAAAACCTTTTAAGGTGTATTGGCAGATAATTGTGGAATAAAATGACTTGTGGTTATTTTTAAGATTGGGTGTTATTAAGGGAAATGGAACTCGTGACGACCCGGATCCCCGACCCCGGATCTGGGGGTGTTACATTTCGTCTACTTCATATTGATCTCTTTGGTCCAGTAAATATTATGTCAATTTCCAAGAAGAGGTATGCACTCATAATTGTTGATGAATATACAAGATATACATGGGTGTATTTTCTCCACACCAAGGATGAATCTTCATCCATTCTTTTTGATCATGTAAGAGAGCTGGAAAAAGGATTAACATACAAAGTGAAGATCATCAGAAGTGATAATGGAACTGAATTCAAGAATAGTTATGTGGAAGAGTTTTGCAAACTCAAGGGGATAAAACAAGAATTTTATGCTCCTGGAACTCCACAAAAAATGGATTTGTTGAAAGAAATAATAGAACTCTCATAGAAGCTGCAAGAACCATGCTAGAGGAAGCAAGATTGCCTACCTACTTCTGGGCTGAGGCTCTGCAAACTGCTTGCTTTACACAAAATGCAACATTGATCAACATGCATGGAAAAACACCATTTAAGATGGTGAAGGGAAAGAAGCCAAATTTGAAGTACTTTCACATTTTTGGTTGTAAATGTTTTGTTCTCAAAACTCATCCGGAACAACTTACCAAATTTGATCTAAAAGCTAATGAAGGCATTTTTGTGGGATATCCAATATCTACAAAAGCCTTCAGAGTACAACCTGAGGACAAGGATAGTCATGGAATCTATACATGTATCTTTTGATGACAAGAAGATTACAAGTCTAGAAGATGTAGATGACCGTGATAAGTTGAGATTCGAAAATGAAGTACCATATGCTGAACTGTTAAATCCTGATCCTGATACAGTAAATCCTGATATCACTCAAAGCTCTAATAATTCATATTATAGTGGAAATTCTTCAAACACTGAAGCATATGTTGAGGGGGAGCAACATGATTCAAAACCAGACTCTTCTAAGTGATTCAACTCAAGAAACATCAGTAGATAAGCCATTAGACTCTCATTCCTCAAATTCTAATAAGCCAAATACTAATAACAATGGGAAGACTGATTCAGGGGGAGCATCAGGACATGATAGTGGTACTAGTCAAAGAAATAACAGAGAGTTCATGGATCAAGGGGGAGAGTCTTCTTCAAGGATTCAACTCTCATCTATAAGAAAATGGTCTAAGTCACACACACCTGACTTAATCATTGGAAATCCTAATAATGGTATAAAAAACAGAAAAGCCACTCAAAATGAATGTCTCTACCAATCTTTTCTGTCTCAAACTGAACCCAAGAAGGTGGAAGAAGCTCTTCAAGATCCTGACTGTGTTACAACAATACAAGGGGAGCTTAATGAATTCGAAAGGAACAAAGTCTGGACTGTTGTGCCAAGACCAAAGAACAGATCAGTTGTTGGCACAAAGTGGGTGTTCAAAAAAAAACTGATAGTGAGGGCATTATTATAAGAAATAAAGCAAGACTGGTTGCAAAGGGCTATTCACAGCAAGAAGGCATTGATTATGATGAGACTTTTTCTCCAGTTGCAAGGCTTGAGGCGATAATAATTTTTCTATCATATGCTGCTCACAAGATTTTAAAGTGTTCCAAATGGATGTAAAGAGTGCATTTCTAAATAGAGAACTCAAAGAGGAAGTTTATGTTGAACAACCTTCAGGGTTCATTGATCCAAAGTATCCAGATCATGTCAACTTACTGGATAAAGAACTCTATGGACTAAAGTAAGCTCCAAGGGCCTGGTATGAAACACTTGCTCTATTTCTGTTAGAAAGTGGTTTCACAAGAGGTCCAATTGACAAAACTCTCTTTTATTAATACCATGGTATGAACTTGTTATTATTACAGATATATGTTGATGATATCATCTTTGGATCTACTAATGATAAACTTTATGAGAAATTTGCAAAGCTAATGTAGTCTAGATATCCAATGAGTATGATGGGAGAATTTAATTATTTTCTGGGGTTACAAGTAAAACAAACTGATGAAGGGATCTTCATAAATCAATCCAAATACACCAGGAATTTTCTCAAAAGATTTGGAATGCAAGACAGCTCAAATGCATCAACTCTCATGACCACTGCAACCGAGTTAGATTTAGATACTGGTTCTTTTGTATATATAACTAACTACAGAGGTATGATTGGCTCACTCCTATATTTGACTGCTAGTAGACGTGATATCATGTATGCTACCTGTCTCTGAGAAAGGTTGCAAGCTAATCCAAGGGAACCTCATCTATTAGGTGTGAAAAGAATTTTAAAATATCTCAAAGACACCATATCTCTGGGATTATGGTATTCTAGAGATTCAGATTTTAAGCTAACTAGATATTTAGATGCTGATTTTGCAGAATACAAAATAAACAGGAAAAGCATTTTTGGAAGTTGCCAATTTCTTGGTGGAATATTGGTTTCTTGATATAGCAAGAAACAAAAATCGATTTCTACATCAACTGCAGAAGCTGAATATATTGTTGCAGGAAGTTGTTGTCCTCAAATTTTATGGATGAAGAATCAGTTACTGGATTATGGGTTAGACTATTCATCCATTCCTATATATTGTGATAATCAAAGTGCGATTGCAATGACAGGAAATCCAGTGCAACATTCAATGACTAAACACATCAGCATTAGGTACTATTTCATAAGGGAAGATGTGGAAGAAGGTACAGTGGAATTGGTCTTTGTTCCAACAGATCAGCAATTAGCAGATATATTCACCAAGCCTCTCTGTGAAGCTACTTTCACAAGATTGGTTAATGAAGTGGGAATGATATCAGGACATTTCTCAAACTATGATAATTAAGAAATAACTACTGATAGTTAGAGTATGGTATCTTATCATTATGTATCAATACTTGCTAGTTACTGATAATTGTGTTAAATTCTAATGCCATGCAAGCATGCAATTAATTTCATTTAGTATATGCATGTTAAACTCTGATTATGTGTATAAGATCTGATATTGGTCGAACTTGTTTTGACTGATAAATCCTGACAGTAGTAGTTAAATTCTGATATTGGTCAAACTAGTGTTGACTGATAAATCCTGATAGTCGTGATTAATTACTGATAATGGTCAAAACTTTGATTGACTATTATATTTTATTGATTATTTTGAATTTATTCAAAATAAATTGTTATTCAGTGTTTTTAGTTAACAGTGAGTTGGTGAAATATTTTTTAATTACTTAGATGGGTTAGCTATTGCTGTAAATAACTATCAAACACTTGAGTACTTACATTGGGAATAAGAATCTGAAGAGAGAGATTACTTTTTATTTACCAAGATACGCGTAAGAGTGTATGCATGATGTGTTTAATTATTACATGGTTAATCAAAGAGACTTTTTAGTTTCTCTCTCCTCTGCTATAAATACAACCCTCCACTTCCAAAATAACTCATTGCTTTCTCATACACAACTCTTAATCTTCTCAAATGTTTTGTCCAAAACTCCAAACATTCATCAAAACAAATGGCTCAACCCTAATTCTACAAATGAAACGGTGGATGCTATCTACCAATCTTCAATCCGAGTGATGAGAAGATGTACTTCGATCTATACGGACTACTGGTCGTATCAGTGGTGAAATTTATCATCCAACTGCTGTTCCACACTCAGTCTATGATCATCTCTCTTGGGATGATCAGTTAGAACTGCATTTCTTCAACAACGAAGTTCTTCTTGAGGAAGAATGACGTGCTGAGTTGGCTAAACAGTTTTATCAGGAAGCTCTGGAGCTGCAAGAGAATATCATTTCCCTTGCAGGCTCTATGTCTAGGATCTATCATCGCCGGGCGATGAGGGCGGAGCAGGCTGCAAAGAGGCAGAAGAAGAATGAGTAGTTAAGATTAAGTTAGGTTTTTATTTTTAAAATTATAAAATCTTGTACTCATCTTCTTAATATTAATGAAATATCTTTTGCCTTTTTTTATTTCTTAGTTGAATGAATGTTTATTATTTTGTTTGTGCTTAACTTATTATGACTGTTCATATTCAAATTAGTACTGCATTTTTAATTACAACAAATATTCAATAGTGCATGTGTACCACTAATCTCTATTGGACTTACATATGTTCCCTATAGTACAGTTTGAGCACAACTCTACAGGAATCAACTAATATCACAGAAGAAATTGATTAAAGGTTTAGTTTTGATCTTATGAGAATTATGATCTTTGAGTGTTTTTGTCTATCAAAATGTCTAAACATATCTATGTTTCAAAAGTCTTATATTAGGGAATATGACATATTCTTTGAAACTTTCTTTTTCTCTCAAAGGAAGTTGTCAACACTCAATCTCAAATCACACATCTTCGATCTCAAATTTCTTCTTAACAGTGAAACACTTGAATCCATTTCTCAAATGTTTCCAAAATCAAGTGACATGGTTCTTGAAACTATGCTCACCACTCAGAAACAACATTAAGTTGGTAAGATACTACTTGCTGAGGTAGATCTTTATGACACCAATAGAAACACAGGGGTTTCATCAGTTTTTACCGAAGACCCTGTGATAGCTTTCAATAACACATTCAAGTGTCAGTTCTTTGTAAGAAGAACAAGGTTTGAGACTATGGTACATGACGGTAACCTGGTCAAATCATCTCCAATTCAAATGGAGGTTCCCATAATTGGTGAAACAACTGTCATAACCACAGTTTTGACTGTAAGTTCAATTGTGATTTTAGATTCACAAGGTATAAATACTATTTTTACTTTAAATCAACATTTATTCTAAATACTTATCTGGTATTTTCAGTATTTATTATGCATGTTATAAATCTTGTTGGTATGATTATTTATAGACCTTATTTAAGGACTACCTCTAGTTGTATGACCACAGGCCACCCTTCTTTAGCCGCCTCTTATTTCTGTAGGATAAATTATCTGAGCTTTTCTGTGAGTTGTGTGAAAAGATTTAGAGAAAAACAGAATTAAAGAGAGGCAGGATCCATCCTGGAAAAAGGATAGGTAGATAAGAGACATGATTTAGTAATCCTTGTGTGGAAACTCTGACTATTAAAAGTCATGAACTATGTGGTGTGAGGAATAGTGAGACTACTTTAAAAGAATATAGAGATTAAGTGATAATTGTTATATTTTGCAGGTGTACGAGTACATAAAAAATACTGTTGAACAACATTCTGGTGACACTTTGATAAACTCGGATGTACCAAGTGCTGATAATCTCCCTGCAGGTCTAAGTACTGATACTTTCCTGCAGTCCATTCAATATACTATTCCACCACATGTAGCAATCCCTGTTTTTGCTGAAAAACAGTCCATTCACTCTACTACTCCACCACCTGAAGTAATCCTTATTGTTGCTGAAGATGTAGTAACACAACAGTCCATTCATTAAGTTTCATCCATTATTAAGTCACCACAGCACTCTATAAAAATTGAGGTTCTGGAAGTAAATTCAGAAGCTCTCGTTCATTTATCTACAATTCTTGAAGATGTTGAGTTAACTGCTGATGATATGGAAGCTTCTGAAGCTACTGGATCACATACTACACCAATTTCTGATTCCATCTTACATGTTCAAGCTGGTGATGAAGTTTAGCAGATAGTTCAAGATCCAGTTACAAAAGAACCTAATGATGGTGAAGAAGCTGATATTTCAAATGCTCTTATAGATCCTAAGGATGATCTTTTCTTCCCTGAAGATATGCCTACTCATTTGAGGCAACAGGAGCTGAAGGAGTTGGATGCTAAGAAGAAGCAGGATTATTTTGATGCAATATGAAATGCTAATGGAAAGATGACACATATCCTATTTCCATAAAAAATGATGTTGAACATCTGGAAACAGCTAAACAGAGAATTCAAATCCTGATATGCCGACTCATTTGAAAGCATTTACTCTAGTTGTCAGATCCTTACATACAGCTCAAGAAGCAACTACTTCTTAAATCAATCAGATCAAAGAATCAATGTTTGCTTCAAGGCTGACTACTCATCAGGAAATTCAGAATCAAATTGCACCAATTATTGCCAGATGAACTATAATTGAAGCCAATCAAGCTAGATTGGATGCTAAGCAAGTTCAAATGTCTGAACAACTTATAGAGGTACATAATTCAATGGAGATGATTCTTTCTCTACTGCTTGATGATGATGCCAAAAAGGGGGAGAAAATTGTTTAATCTAAATACAAGCAGCTGACATTGATAAATACTGATGAGGAAAATCTTGATAGAGGTAGTAAGGGAGGGCAGAAGGATAATGAAAGGAGAAGAGGTGTAGAGCTAGTTGGAATTAGTGGTTCATCAAAAGAAATCACTAGGTCTCAATCTAGATAAGGTGGAGAAAGTAAGAGAAGTGAAAGAAGAGTTAAAGAACTGACTGTGACTATAACAACTCAACAAACTTTACAAGTCATAACTGCTGATGAAGACCAAGGAATTCTGGAGATAGATGCTAGTGCAGAAGCAAGTCAGTATCTTTAAACTCTGAAAGTAAAAGGAAGAAAGACAACTTTATTCTACAAGGATCCAAAGATTCAAGTATTTGACTCTGAGGTGAGTAGAAGAATCTTTAAGAAAGAAAATCCTAGAGTTGATCTAGAACAACTAAGGAAAATTGAGGAAGATTTCAAGAATTCTTTGAAGACAACAAATACTGATACTGTTGTTATCTCTCAAGATCCTTCTGAAGATGATCCTTTTAATAGACAAACCAAAGGGGTAGTTATAAGAGAAGTGAGTCAGGCAGAGGCTAAAAGATCTCTTAGGTCTCAAGCTATCTTAACTACTGACAGGAATCATAAAGGGAATAAGAAGATATGAGAGAAGTCAAAGCCTTCAAATCCTAAAGTCAAAGCTGTTGCAAAGAAGAAATTAGTATCTAAGGCAACTAAATCACAAATACTGATAGATCCAATCTATAAAGTTGCTCAATCTTTTGATACTGATGAAATTGCTAAAGAAGAAGAAGTCATTCAAAATTACCAAAGAAGTAAGATTTATGGAGATGACTGGATTGAAAAACTGAAGTTAACCTCTAACATTTCTCAAGTTAATAAAGAAGAAGCTGTTATTCAACCAATCAAAACCTATGATCCTACTTATGTTGATGATTATTCAAACCCAATTCAAGATGAATTATCAAATCTTGATTATGAAGATATAATCTTTGATAAGCCGGAACTTACTTTTGAAGAGAAGAAGAAGCTACTATGGGAAAGCAAGAAACTGGCACCTAGAAGAGATTCTTCTGAAACATTAAAGAAGATTTACAGTGGAAGTTCTCACTCTAGAAAACTTGGAATCACAAATGATCTGGGAAGGTTAAATGTTAATTCATCTGTAAGAGATGCTTTGATTCTAAGAAAGCATGCCAATTTGACAGAAAGTGGAGAAAATATGATGCTTGAAGACTTACAAAAGATCATATCAGTTCAAATTGTTATTGATCTTATTGGAGAGAAAATGATTTATTTTCTGGAGTCTGGAAGAAACTTAAGGTTGACACACGAACTTTTAAGAGATAAACCATGGCAGGAATTGGAACTTATTGCTACAATTCTCAAGGTAACTAATTATGTAACTGTCAGATGGTCTGCATTCATAAAGAACCTAATATAGTTAAAGTAGAGAGGAATGCCTTATAAATTTAACTACATTCTAAAGTACATTGATCAAACTGAATATGCTGTTGATATTCCTATTGGAGGATCCAAGATAGAAATGAGTCTAGGGACTAAAGTTTTAACCTTTAATCCTGATGGAAAGAAAATTGGATTTCTGGAGCTGGAAGATCTATCTCTTGGAAATTCAAAGTTACAAAATCTCAGGGCTGCCATCTATCAAAATGATGAAACAACTGATGAACTGAAAGAACACAAAAAGAGGATGCAATGGTAATTGGATATAATTGAAGAAAATCTGTTTAGGAAGTTTCTTGAAGATTTTCTAGATTGTGTTAGAGTTCATAATGAAGAGTAAAGTCTGATATTCACAGAAGTAAGAAGGAATATATTTACTTGATTTCTATATTTAGATAGTTTTGACATCATCAATTAGAACTTGTACATATTTTCATAATGCACAAGTTGGGGGAGATTGTTAGATATAATTGATGATATCTGGACATAAACTATCAGAAGTTCTTATCAGGACTTATATCAGTATTTACTGAAGGGTGACATCATTAGTACTTATATCAGTACTTGATGATCAGCAGATGATGTCATCAGGATTTGTCACTTCAGTAGATATTCAAGAAGGAAAAGGAAAGCAGAATTTCAAGGCGGTGAAGGACTTCATATCAGAAGCAATCATACATGGATATGTAGTAGGCTTCCTTATTGTAATAGAATAGGATTCCTTATTAATTGTGTAATTTGCTCTATATAAAGCACATATTAGGTTCATGCTATATGCACTGCGAACATTGTTATATCATTCATATAACCTAGCAGCTCTCAAGGATATTTGTTCATTCTTTTGAGAGAGTACGTTTGTAATTAGTTTTTATCTGTTAATATAAAAACTATTGATTCTGTTGAACCTTTGTCGAATTATTTACCTAAACTGTATTTATCCCCTCTACAGTTAATTACGGACCTAAGAGTTTCAAAATGATGCTATTTTGAAAGAAGGAATTGTATCCAATGATTAACAATTTTGACTAGTCAGGACAATTAACTAATCTTTTATGAGAACATATACAACTAAGCATATATCAGTTTTTTTTAAAAAAATTCTCAACATCGTAACCACTAAAGAATTTGTGGCTACCTGGATGATGATATCAAAATAAGGAGTTTTCATCTTTAAGCCAAGAAAGGCAATTATAACTCTGAATCGAGTGGTCTTGGCATCGGAACAATCTAGCCCCTCATCAAATATTTCTTGCCAATAAAATGATACACTCAGAGGTGCCCTCATTCACATGCTTTATCGCATTCTCAATTCAAATTGAATTCAGAATACCAATATCAAATTGATACCCTTACCATGATTTCAAAGTTCAATATACAATCTCATCCCAAATAGAAGAAAAGGATTCCCGAGGAGTCTATGGATATTAGATGGTCAATGCCCCTAAATAAATAATAAATACAGCTCAAGTGAAGAGTGTAAATATGAAGGAAATCAAATGTTAATATTCTCAAAGAAATATTCGGCGATAACTCAAGAAGTTAATTAAAAAAATTCCTTGGATAATATAAAAGAAAGTATAACAGGTCTGAGACTGAACAAGATAATTATAAACTTTAAATAGAAGTTTATAACTCAAATAAAGAATTAAAAAAGTCATGATGTGGAGAAAGACTATTAAAGTTGTTGGTTATTTAAAAATTTCAAAGTAGAGAACTAAAAGGATTGCCAGATATGACTTATTAAGGCAATACGAATGATAAAAAATTTGGAGGGAGTAGTGTGACAATGAGTAGATGCCAAAATAATTCACTGATTATCCTAACCCTCGTCATTATCCGTCCGAGGATGATCCCATCTCTTCATTTTCATAATTCCATGCTTCAGCTAGTGTCTCCCTCAACATCGTTTTAAAGTCGCTTACTAACTTGACTTTCGTAAGTATATTTATCATTCTGGTGTTTTACCTCGAAGACCTTACTCAGAAGTATTCCAAAAGCATATATTAAGGCGATATAGGCCTGTTACACTCATCCATTACTAATTACAAGTGGCTAGTTCCCCCTGGGAATAGATCAAAGAGATATCTCAAGGATCTCAATGCAGTTCATAAGTTCGGTGGTATGTGTGTGTAATTGAACATACGTTACCGAATATATTAGAGGTCTACAAGTATATATGTGTAGTCTCTAAAATCATTTCTACCGAATAATTCCGCTCTAGACTCACTTGTCTATCATTTTAGAAGGTTCTAAGATCGAACCATCGCTCATTGTAATCTTACGCCATTTAATTGTAGACATGCCATCAAATCTCGACGCTCTTGATCTCTGAGCTAAACCATCATAACCTTACAAGTTAAGCGTAGTAATAATATTATGTAATGTACTCTTCTTATGATAACATTCGTATATTATGTTCAAATCTTCCTTAATGGAAATAAAATCCTCAAGGGTATATTGGACACTATCTCTGCTGAATTCGTTATTCATATGGTATTCATATCTTTATTGGAAAAATGATACCTTCAACTAGTTTGGGTAGTAACTTCAACTGTATATTAATAATTATACTTCATGGTTCTCACATGTGATGCCCCTTCATGGGCAACCTATAAAGAACTACGAGTAACAAAGCTCGTGTTGTCCAAATGAACATATGGTGTTGATAATACTGTCTTTACCCCAAATGCCCTAGAAACTACACTCCAAGTTCTACATCCACATCCTTGCCAAATCATATATGATTCTAATTTTTTCTTCACATCATTCTGATAATCTCTAATGGTTCTATTACTCATACTTTAATACCTCAATATACACTTATCATAACCTACTCATTGGGGCTACATCCGTTAGTCCAATGATGAACTCTATATGAGCTCTTACGCAACCTCGCATCTAAACAAACTCCTAACACTCTCGTCTCTGAGTACTATAACTTATTGCTCTTATACCATTTTTGTAACAGCCCCAAATCTGGGGTCATGAATCTGGGTCATCACGCCATCCTTCAATCATGTATAACCTATATTGATTTAATAATCCAACACACCCCAATCTCATGCACACACACACACACAAGTTATAGCCTTAGAAATGATGTACAAAAATAATCTTCTTTTATTACAACTCAATGTACTTTACAGGATCGTAAACAATTATTCGTAACCTCTACATGAAGTTACAATAATTACTACAAACATCTTATACCTATCTGAATCATCTTGTCCGCCTGAGACAAAGCTGCAAGGGGTTCACCCCACGATTTCAAGTGACTAAGTCCCACACTGGCATACTGGTAATCTGTTGTGTTGTGATATTTAAAACAAAGCAAGAGTGAGCAATGATGCTCAACCATAATGTACAAAATAGTTCGAAAATAACTGTTAAAATAATACTTCGTCGTATAATAGGATGATTTGGAAACTTGGTGGTATACACCTTTTTTTCTTTAAATCAAATCAGATATTTTATATATATTAAAATATCTTTACATGCTCTCCATAGTATTATGTACTCAGGGGAATCAATCTCTTGGTGTTATCTACCTGTTTTTAAAATAATGTTTTTGATTGACTCATTAGTCTGCAAATACCTTAATGATAAACCCAGCTGATACGACCAAAACACGCTCTAATTTACACGTAAGTATACGCGTTCGCAAGTAATATAGTATTCATCTAGTTCGTTCCCACAGAGACTGGTTAAGTTAAGTTCAATTTATGCACTTATGCAACAATGGTATGGTTATTATTCAAGGCTAAGATGATAACAAGTTGAGATTGTTTATAACTAAGGAATTATACTAACTAAAATTAAGTAAGAAAATTGAGGTTAAATTACTTATATGACACAAACATGGGATCCTAACTTCATTACTACTTCATTCAAAGTCATTGTTCTTAACCTTAGAATGCAATGGCGATGACAACTAATCAGATAACACGAAACTAGTAAACGCCAATTTTTGTTGCACGAATACCCTACTACCAGACACCCAAAAAAGAGATAGAAGCTGAATAGAAACCAATTAGAATGAGACCCTATATGTCTATAGAATTTGACAACATAATGGTTTTATGCGTAACTTATCTACCGCGATCACATAGGGCAAGTAAGATGATTAAAATTACCTACGAATCATGCATAACAAATACATGAATTTATGCTAGCATGGCAAGTTCTAAACCCCTATATTCACTTTCGCTTCAATAGAGATTAACACGCTATCTTATAAGTTCGCGACGCTCATAAGACGAATAAGCACAACCAATACTAGGATATCATATAATCACCACACACTAAGATATTGAAATAAATTAACTATTGAAATCCATAAGTAAATCCGCTAGAACCCCACGATAACGATTAGCCTATAATCGAACGCATCATCACCATGAGTTCGGATGAAAGTATGGTATAATAAACTAAGTCTTTATAACTGAATAAATAATCAAAGTATGTAATCAAGAGTAATAGGTTCAACAAAAAAGAAAACTAGCATCCAAAATTACAACTTAATCAAAGAATCACAAGTAAAAATAAGCTTTTCTTCTCTTTCATTGTATTTGTGCTCCTAGGTCTTCTCGTCGTCTTCTTTTTAGTCTCCGTTATTAAAAACATCTTTAGATAGTCTTTATATAGCAACCCAATCAGAAGAGAAGTCGAGGAAATCAATCTTCTACTTGAATCAGGATTCTCAGAATTCGACCTAACGCGGGCGCGCGCTATCCCAGTGCGGGCGCGCTGTAACTCTGCTACTCTGGCACAGGCATGCGCTAACACATCGTGGGCGCGCTGACCTTCTGGAAAAACTGAATTTTCTTCTTCTCTTGCTTGCAGCTGCTGGTTTCTTGTGCAATTTGACCAAGGCTCCATTCCTAACTCTCTTTAAGTATAAAATCATATAAGATCCATTCCTGCCTTTGATTATGTCTTGAAATGTAAAACTCTACCAAAAACACATCAAATACACAAATAATTTGAGTACGAAACACCAATTCGAGCCTTTATAGGACATTCTAAGTGGATTGCCACTTAACACACCCCCAAACTTGAATCGATGCTTTTCCTCAAGCATAAACAGACTCGAAAACAAGAAACAAAAATACATGAATGCAAACTACATGAATGCAACGATCCCCTCAGAATAACTAAACCAACCAGTAAAACACATCTCAACAAATGAAATTATCCGTACAAAGATCAATCAAATCCCAAAATTTAACTCACAAGCTAGACACGTGTGTGTGTGCAATTGCTTAACAAATATACTCTCGCAACTAAATCAATACCCATGACTCACTACTCATCAAGACAATCACATGGTTATAAATAGAATAAACTATAAACTCAAAATGACTGACATCACTTCAAATTTATCGGAGTTATACAGATATTCATGCTTTTATTCATAACAAACACAAATATGCTTATTTAACTGTGCAATGAGTGAGGTCCATAAAAGACTTATACAATAATACCCATGTAGCGAGCGTTAGGTTAATGGATCCCAGACCATAAGAGCCTTAGGTCACTAGGCACAAAGTCCCCTAAGAACTTAATAACTCGAGTATTAAAGAGTCCACTCAAGATCAATTATGCATCAATACATATTTTTTTCTTCTTTCTCTTTTTTTTCCCTTTTTTTCCAACAATTTCTGAACGAGTGTGTTTCGCTCCATCTCGCTTAACCCTAGACTACTCATACAAATATGAGCCGGCTACTAGCCATTTGACACCTAGCCACAACAACTAGCAATGAAATCCAATGTTTTTCTCCAATTTTAAAAATCTATGTTATATCACCATGAAGAGAATATCCTAAATTCTAGATATAAACAAGTGATTAAACCTTGACACAAACAAAACATGATCATGATCTAGCACGCAAGCAACATATAAGACTTAGTAAAAATTTATTATTTCTAGCATGCAAATCAAATAGATAGGACTTAACATCCCTCTATATGACATCACTACACTCGCATCAATATCACACATCAATTGGGAAAGCAAACTTAAGGGATCATGATATAATGCATATGCAACTATATACAACATACTAACATGTAAAATAAATAAAAAATAAATAAAAACTACATGACAAATATATGCAACTATATGAACTAAACTATCATGAATATGCAATTAAATGGACACACAAACAAAATTATTCCTTAACTACCACCCCTAAACTTAAAATTTTCACTGTTTTCAGTGAAGGCAATAGTAAGGAATAAGGGCATACCTACTCGGAATCAGGATTATCACCCTCAGCGGGTGGAGTGTCAAGAGGCGGGTACACAACATTCTCACCAAAAAATGGCCACTGGTTGTCAACTCTTGTGGCTCTAAAAGTAGTCCCCAATGCCTGGGTGAGATCATGTGTAAACCTACTATGAATGCCATGCATCGCATCCATCCACCTCATCAAGCGCCTATACTGTACTGAACCCAAACCAACACTGTCCTCTACATCCTGTTGCTGCTACTGCTGTGAAGAATCGGTCTCCCCCATCTGATGTCTCCATGCTGCTCTACTATCCTGAGCAGAACCACCATCATATATTTGATTAGCTGGACGTCCTCCTGGCAATGATCATAGGGGTAACCGAGCCCCTTCTCATCAACCTTTCCCCCTAACCACTCCTGCATCACTACTATCGTCAAACTATCAATCGGGGCACTAGGAAACTGTAGCTGCTCGTGTGCTGGCCAATGAACTCCAACAACCACACACAGCTTCATCATAATCGATGCATACGGAATAGAACCTGTAGTGCTCCCATGCAGAAACCTCAATATGCCCTGATAAATAATGGAGCAAAGATCCACATAGTCGCTCTGTAATTCCCCACAACAACTTGGCACGATCCACAGTAACATCGTGCACATGTGAAAAAGGCATAATGTTCGTGCAAATAAAAGAGTTCCATGCACGAGCGAACCTGTTCATGCAAGAGACAGGGAAAGTGGCATTGTCGTTCGAGCCCTTCTTGAACTTCCAGTGAGTGTTTGGGACACATAGAGTTGTAATAATCATATCCAAGTAAAAATCCTCCCCGGTCTTGGTGACCACCTCATCCTGACCCGACTGTCTCTCGGGCTGGTTAATCACCCTCTGAATAGCCTCCATAGTATAATCCACCGTCAAACCCCGAACCAGTGAGTACCCGTTCTTATCTGCCTTCCGTTGAGTGGCATTTCAGACACTTTATAACACTCCATAAAGCTTTGGATTGGTGTTCTGTACTCTAGTTGTTAGTATTTTTAACGTGTTTTTGTAGTGTTTTTGCATTTCAAGCAGTTATCAAGAATACAGGTATATTGGCATGGTTTGGATGCTAATTTCGTGTTAGGATGGTGTCTAAAATAAAAGCTCGTGAAAAGACCTGCTCAAATCAACAAGAAAAGAAAGAAGTCAGAATTTTCTCCAGAGAGACGGCGCGTCCGCGCTATGATAGCGCGCGACCGCGCCAGGATGACAGAATATCAGCGCGCCTGCGCTGGTCAAGCGCGCGGCCGCGCCAGGTCGGGAATTAAAATCCTATTTCTTATGGAATTTTGATCACATGGACTTCTACTCTGCATGGGCTCCTATATAAACATAACTATTGCTCATTTTTAATAAGGAGAAGTTCCAGAGCTTAAGGAGAAGGTTTAAGAAGACCTTAGAGCACAATTTATCCAAATCGAAGAAGATCTAGTTTAATCTTGTGATTCTTTATTTTAAGTTATAACTTTGGATGCTAGTTTTCTTATTCGTGAACCTATACTCTTGTTTCATATTTGGTTTAATTCAGTATAAAGACTACGTTTATTATACCATATTTTCATCAGAACCCATGTTGATGATGAGTCCGATTATGGGCTAATCGTTATCGTGGGTATCTAACGGATTTATCTATGGATTTCTTCAGTTAATTCATTTCGATACCTTAGTGTGTGGTGATTGTATGATAACCTAGTATTGGTTGTGCTAAATCATCTTATGAGCATCGCGAACTTATAAGATAGTGTGTTATTCTTTAATGAAGTGAAAGTGAATTAAGGGATTAGAACTTTCCATGCTAGCATAGGTTCATGTATGTGTTATGCATGATTCGTAGGTAATTTTAACCATCTTACTTGCCCAATGTAATCATGATAGATAACTTGTGCTTTAAACCGTTATGTTGTCAAATTCTATAGACTATAGGGTCTCAATATAATTGGTGTCTATTCAGCTTCTATCTCTTTTTTGGATGTTTGGTAGTAAGGTATTCGTACAACAAGAGTTGGCGTTTATCAGTTTTGTGTTATCTGATTAGTGTCATCACTATTACATGCTAAGGTTAAGAACGATAAGGCTATAGAGTGAGGTATTTAATGAAATTAGAATCCCATGTTTGTGTCATATATTATTCAAATCTCTTTAATATCTTAATTTATGTTCTTTAGTATAATTCTTAGTTAATCTTAGTATAAACAACCTCAATTTGTTATTCGTTTTAGCATTGGATAATAACCACACTAGTGTTGCATAAATACATTGACTAAAATTAACCTAAACCAATCCATGTGGGAACGAACTAGAATTTATTCCATATTACTTACGATCACGTATATTTGCGTGTTTTAGCGCGTGCTTAGCGACTATCACCTTCACATACGCGCAAAACTCGTGAACTACACTCATGGGCACAGCAGCGGGTGCCTCACAAAAAGCAACCCAACCCATCTCAAGAATCATCTCCAAAAGCTTACCATCTCTCCCCGATGGCAGGAAACCCCTCTCCTTCACTATGGGCTTCGATAGTAACCTTGTATACTTCGCTTCAGCCTCCGGAGTATTAAACCTAGGCCTCACACCTCCAACACTTGAAACATTAGTGGTGCTGCTGTTAACTTGGGTTCTTTGTCTCTTGGCTGGCATTGAATTTGGGAAAAGAGAAGTGTTTAAGAGAGATTTAGAGTTTGAGAATTTGAAAGTGTGATGGAAATGATTGTATATAAGTGTATGTATATATTGGGATTAAGAATTAGGTTTAGAATAGAAGTGGGATAGAACATGGAATTAGTGGGAGTAATGGGGTGATTGGAATTGATTTGGAGAAGAAATTAAGGGAAGTGGTACAACGCGGCCGCCCTGCAAGGCGGCGCAGGTGCGCCGTGTTTCTGGAATTCCGGTGCGGCCGCCCCGCTTCCCAGCACGGGCGTGCGCAGCTAATGTAGATTCAGCGCGGCCGCCCCGAATCTGAGCGCGGGCGCACCGCGCTTCTGTCAAAACTCCTTGTTTTCACTGTTTTGCTAATTTTTTTTTTGTGTTTTCTTCAGCTTTTTCTTCCTTCTATCTCCTACTAATATACAACAAGCTTGGGTTTCCTCCCAAGAAGCGCTTGGTTTACGTCGCTAGCTTGACGTAGAATCCCGAGATCAAGTGGACAATAAAAAAGTGCTAATTTACACGCAAGTATACGCGTTTGCAAGTAATATAGAATTTTTTCTAGTTCGTTCCCACAGAGACTAGTTAAGTTAAGTTCAATTTATGCACTTATGCAACAATGGTATGGTTATTATTCAATGTTTAGATGATAACAAGTTGAGATTTTTTATAACTATAGAATTATACTAACTAAAATTAACTAAGAGAATTGAGGTTAAATTACTAATATGACACAAACATGGGATCCTAACTTCATTACTACTTCATTCAAAGTCATTGTTCTTAACCTTAGCATGAAATGATGATGACAACTAATCAGATAACACGAAACTAGTAAACGCCAACTTTTGTTGCAGGAATACCCTACTACCAGACATCCAAAAAAGAGATAGAAGCTAAATAGACAACAATTATATTGAGACCCATATATGTCTATAGAATTTGACAACATAATAGTTTAATGCGCAAGTTATCTGTCGTAATTACATAGGACAAGTAAGATGGTTAAAATTGCCTACGAATCATGCATAAAAAATAAATGAACCTATACTAGCATGGCAAGTTCTAAACCCCTATATTCATTTTCACTTCAATAGAGATTAACATACTATCTTATAAGTTCACGACGCTCATAAGACGAATAAGCACAACCAATACTAGGATATCATAAAATCACTACACACTAAGATATCAAAATAAATTGACTATTGAAATCCATAAGTAAATCCGCTAGAACCCCACAATAAGGATTAGCCCATAATCAAACTCATCATCACCGTAGATTCTGATGAAAGCATGGTATAAGAAACTAAGTCTTTATAACTGAATAAATAATCAAAGTACGTAATCAAGTGTAATATGTTTAAAAACAAGAAAACTAGAATCCAAGATTACAACTCAATCAAGGAATCACAAGTAAAAATAAGCTTTTCTTCTCCTTCGTTGTATTTGTGCTCCTAGGTATTCTCGATGTCTTCTCCTTAGTCTCCGTTATAAAAAAAATCTTTAGATAGTCTTTATATAGCAGCCCAATCAGAAGAGAAGTCCAGGAAATCAATCTTATACTTGAATCAGGATTCTCAGAATTCGACCTGGTGCGGCCTCGCGCTATCCCAGTGCGGGCGTGCCATAACTCTGCTATTCTGACGTGGGCGCGCGCTAACACATCGCGGGCGCGCTGACCTTCTGGAAAAACTAATTTTTCTTCTTCTCTTGCTTGTAGCTGCTGGTTTCTTATGCAATTTGACCGAGGCTCCATTCCTAACACCCTTCAAGCATAAAATCATGTAAGATCTATTCCTGCCTTCGATTATGCCCTGAAATGCAAAACACTACCAAAAACACATCAAATACACAAATAACTTGAGTACAAAACACAAATTCGAACCTTTATATTACGTTCTAAGTGGATAGAAATTCCACTTAACACCATCACATAGGGTTGGGTTACGGTATTGCAGCTCAATTCCAGTTGGAAGAATATTGGACATTCACTGGAGCCACCGCATACGATGATTAGTCGTAATACGGAAATATGTAACCTTTTCTTCTAGCATAAGGATAACTTCCTTACTCCCGGTTATCACCTTGGCCGCATAAGGGCTATGTATCACATTCTAGGTATACACACTCTTCGTAGGTCCCTAAGTACACATGGTACTGTCTCCCACGGTACTGGTAGTCTTTTCAGTACACGAAGTACTGGATCTCTACCCCTCCCTTTTCTTGGAAGAATCCTATCTTATCTCTGGGAATCAAACTATATCGAAGTTCCCCAAGCGTTTTGCTTGTTGATAGACAAAACTAATCTTATATAGGTATATATGTACTTCCGAGAATTTTTGGAGGAAGTACTATGATAATGTGAGTTGACTATTGTCAACGGATAAGTATTTAAGGGGGAGTTTCTTATGAAACTATAGTCAAAATAATTATTATATTTTGAAATAATATTTTTCGAAGTTCAGATAATACATAAATGATTTTCTAAAACTCAGAAAATATTTTGAAATAAGATTTATGAATTTTAAACCATATAAAAACATTAATTAAATATTAAATAAATTATTAACATTTATTAAAATAATTAACCTCGAACCATTCTCTTTTAAAAGAATATTTAAAATAATATTCCTTAATTGATTTGTGTTAAAGTAAATAGATTAAATCTTAAGTAAATGTTAAATACTTAAAATTTATAAATAAGTATTCTTCTAAGAATACTTTTTATTTTAATTCAAAATTATATTATCATTTAAATAAATAATATAAGTTGCGGGAACACGATCTTTGGAAATCGTTTAAACAAAAGTTCGATGTACTTAATACTTCGCGAGGGGACATCGAGTCCCTCAGAATAAAATAGCTGCTGACTTTTAATTGTCCAAAACATCTGGGATAATTCCCGGGTTTACACTTTACAAAATCTGACCGACTTCGGTCTTACAATTGTACATCACACTCTACTATAGCGTTAAAATATTCTACGATATATTCATCATAATCTCAATCATTATTGATACGTAAAAACTCGTATCTTACTATCATGACAAACATGGCACTTGTATGAAAACCGTAAAACAATTTTCACAACACAACAGTATATAGAACAGGGTTCGTAAACTTTCCTGGAGTCCAAGATATTTTCCCGACTTCCACTCGTTCTGGGTTTTCTGATCAACAAATTCATAATCTTAAACAGCATTCCTAATTATAATGACTCGTGTATTTCTGAATTATTTAAATATGTAACTATGGAGATTATTAAATAAAAAAAATATGTGTATTGGTTTTGACCGCTATGTGTTATTTGATTATTATCTATATGTGATTTATGGTGTACCAGGTTGTCCGCGTCATTAATTATGGGGTCGTATTGAATTATTTTCACTTTCAAAAGTGGATTTAGTACAAATTTATTTGCATAAATATTTGGGATGTCTCTAAAATTGTTTTTATGGTTTTATAATTACAATAATTATTTTTAGGATTTTATAAAATTGAGAAATTAATATTTTATTAATTATTTATCTTTAAATGATTTTCTGATTATGTTTATTTGTAAAATCCATATTTAATTCCAGAATTCTTCAAAAATCACAAAATTCATATTTTACTAAGTTTATAATATTCTGAGAATTTTAAAATTATTTTGGAGATTTTTGAGACTAATTTCACCCGCGCGTTGGTTCGTTATATTAATAAAATCAGGTCAAAACTGTGTTTCAGAAATTATTGTAAAATTACAAAATGTATGTTTTTATAAACTTCGGGATTTTTGGAAATTTTAAGATTTTTTTCGGTTAATATTTATTCACACGTTATTTTGTTAAATTAGTTAAGTCGTTGCGGAAATGGGGCTATTCAGGAAATCAATATACGTGTCTTGCACTTAAACAACCAGAAAAGGACACGTATCTATTTTTCCCCTGTCCAGTTAATACGTGTGCAAAAGGGGAGAATTACTATTTTTTTATTAGAGCATCTCAGTCTCTCTTATCTCCTTCATCTCCCTTAATTCCTCGATCTCTCCCTATTTTTCTTCTTTTTCACGATTGCTTCTTCCCTGTTCGTTCTTGTTCCTCTGTGGTTCCGCCTGATTGTCACCGCTACCGTGGTTTTCACCGGTGAGTGTGGCCGTCAAGTGCTTCCTCTCGTGTTCCGGCCGCCACCACCGTGTATTTCCGGTGGAAGGCGGTGTGGTCGCTGCTGTGCTATTCTTGGGTGTGTGCGTATATATACGTAAGTATATATGTGGGTGTGTATTGTAATAGTATACTGTGTGTGTTGTATGTGTGAATTTCGTGCGTGTGTGTTCTACGTTATGTTTCTGTATGCGTGTGTTTTGTGTGGGGGTGTTCGAAGGCTGTGCATGTGGCGCGTATTGATTCCGTTATTGGCTTGCAATCTGTTGTGCATATTTTGATCAGAAATTTGTGGATTTTGTTGTAGGAAATTATATGATTAATATTCATGAATAAAAAATATATATTTTGTGCGGGAATTTGATTTAATTATCGGTGGAATTTTTGTGATGGAACCCAAATAATCGGGTGCCCCGGAAATTTTGCCGCCGTCGGCGATGAGCCTCGACGAGCCGACGGTGGACTATGATGTTTATTCTGAGTCCTAATATTTTTTTTAATAAATAAAATTCGTGTTGTGTTTTTATTCTGAATCAAATTAGTTAATTAGTAAATATTGAATCGGGATGGTTGAGTTGGTTGTGATTATTGAATTGTATCGGTGATGGGGAATTTTAGAATGGATTGGTAAATTATTGTAGTTGTTATTGTTGTGAACTTTGTGGTTTCACGTCGATTGATGTTAAGACGGGTAGTCCGATAAACAAAAGAGAAGCTGCCTGATTTCCGAGAAATCAACTATGGAAATGCGGGAGCGTATCCAGTAATTATCGGGACGTCAAGTGAATATATATACTTATACTTTATACGAACTTGATTGTATATTGTGGTGAATGTTTTTTCCAAAACTCAGTAACCCTAATTTCGTAAAATGACGAGTATACGTATTTTCTGAAAACGAACACTGAACCGATTTCGAGAACGTGAACCCTAATTGTTGTATGTGGTATTATAATATGAATAATTACGAGTCGGAATATGCTATCATATGGGTAGGTTGTAGCGAGGATGTGTCAAGCATAACTAGCTATCTAACATAGAGTATTTCGACCCTGTAGGTTCTAGTCGGAAAACCGAAAGTGGACAATGGACTAAAGATAACCTAGTGGTCAGTCGACGAGCTCAGTAGAGTTTAAACAGAAAAACCTAAGGGTCGAAGTCGAATCCAGTGGGATCTAGTGGTTGGACGTTAAAGCCTGAGCGACCGAGTCGGCTCAGAATTGATTAGTAATAGTTATAAAACCCTGTAAGGCAAGTACTTCTGAACTTTTCTTCAATATATATAGCAAATATTTTCGAACCGTCTCATAACATGTCACTATTATTCAAAATAACTCATGTTTTATATTGCAAGTGCTTTAAACTATTTACCCTTGAACCCTGATTTTTCTTGATCTTGAGTCATAAGCCTTATTCTTTGTAAACCATCCTTTGTTGATCCTCAGATACTAAATCACACAAATATGATACTACTCCCCAAATGTATAACTACCAAACACCAAACACTGGAACAAAATTGTTTGAAAACACAGAAACTTTTATACTCCAACCATTCTTTATAACATCAAAGAACTATACCTTGAAAAATCATTATTTGTCTAATACCTGATCCTTTAATAGACTGAAAACCGTTTCTTAAACATACCCTGATATACCCTTGTGATATCCATGAGTTTCCTTATATTTTTATTCAAGTGTTTAACCATCATTGATTATGATCTTATTTTATCGAATTATATTGTTTATCATATTGAACTGCTTTAGAATTGGATAATTTTTTTTATATATGGACCAGATTCGTGGTCAGACCATATCAATGGTCAAGTCAGGCCAATGTGTGCCTTGGATCCAGTAATTAGAGCTGTGTTGTGTGCTTTGCTCGGGGTTAGTGCGTGACTGATCAGCAGCTTAACCTTGGTTTTAAAACTTAAAATGAAGATCCAATTCTAATGATTGTTTAGCAATATACTTGATTCCTATGGATCATCTCGTTTGATCATTGATTAACCTCAATTATTGTCATTATGACTTGCTGAGCTAGTTAGCTCACTCTTGCGAATCTTTTTATGTATTCTACAGTTAAGTAGGATACGGTTGATAGCGAGGTTTCCCCGTTCAATGTACGAGCTAGGATTCCAGATTGAGTTGGATCGAGCTAGTAGGAGCTTATTGCGGTAGTGAGATAGTAAGATTGTAAAAATAATTTTATTATCAGTTATAAGTTAAATTAGTTGGGATTTGGTACGTTGTAATAAAAGTTAAGGTTGTGTCTTGTTTTCATACTTTAACCTGTTGTGATCCGTGGTTGTGTAAAGCAGGGTCATTGCAAATAGTATCTCATATACAGGTTTATATGTTGTGTATGTGTTGTGGACCCTAAACTTCTGACCCGGGTTTGGAGGGCGCCACAGGTTGGTATCAGAGCTACAGGTTATAAGTCACTAAAACAAGCCTAGATTGTCGGGATTGGGTAGAGGGATAGGATTAGGAATAGGAAATAGAAAGATAAGGCGTTGTGAGGTTGAGTGCGATTATATAGTAGGTATCCGGCACGGTTCATATTACGATTCGGGATTCTTAGCTTGCGACGTGATTTCCAGACAACGGTAGTGGCAGATCCTGATTTCCCTGTATCATTTGATCGTTTGGAGCTTTTCGTTCAAGGATCGTTATCTTCTCTCGAATTTGATTTGCACCTTGTTCCTCCATCAGTATTAATGGTACTACCTTCTGTTATGACAATTGCACCTCTTCAAGCTATTCTACATTATTCTACCACCTCTTGATATGAAACTACCTATTTAAGAACCTCCATCTGTTTATTTTTGTTTTACTGGACATTTGGCTGTGAGTGTATCTCTTTAGTTTACCCACCATCCTGTTTTATACCCTCGGTTTAAAACTTGTCCTATGACGCAGCAGTACCTACGAGGATGGATTTGAAAGCTACTGTAATGGTGGGTACTTAAGATATAAATAAAGGTGAGAAGAAGTTTAGAAAGAAGATTCAAGTTTTTAGGAGGATAGCTGTTACCAGGTTAAAAGAAGCCATTAATGATTAGGCCACCCATGACTAGCTTGTGGAATGGTGTTAAAAAGAGAAAGTTGGAGGAGATTATGGATCTGGAGCTTTCTTGAAATTAGATAATGGTGTTATGATGATGTGATATATATTTATATTAACAAAATGATGTGACATTAGCCGACTTGTTGACTATTGGATAGTCTGTTCCACTTAACGATTGTATAGTTGATGACGGGAGTATTACCAGTATGAAAGCTTGATGTGAAGCTACGAATAAGATAGCCTGCAACAACAACTGAAGTTTTTGTCGATTAAGGAAGGCAAATGGACCCAATAAAGGAGAGAGGGTAGACTGAATTAATGGACCTTTATGTCATCATTTCTTTAATTTGGTACCTTGTTATAGGTAAAAAGGACAACAACCAACTCATATAGTAAGGACAACCAAGTGTGCGATTTTCAAAATTTTCTTAAACAAACTCTCGAAAGAGATTTTCTTAACAAATTTTCAAAGGCTGTTTTAATAAAATTAGTTTTAAACCTTGGTTGTCAAGTTACTATTTGAGTTTCTTGTTTGTTAAAAGACCCAGATTACCTGGAAGGATGCTTGTTTCATACTTAGTATTGTTAATTCAGAGAATAAAGTAACCCGCGCTTATGAAGAAGTTGATTATTACTAACGGTAAGATGCAAATATTGTTTGATAAGGTTAATAACAGAATCCGCGTACGGAATAATTATTCATCCAGTTGCAGAGACCATTAAAGTTTAAAGAATTCATTGATTTAAAAAGAGCCTGGGCGTGATCGAAAAAGATTTGGAAGATTTCCAGACTTTTCAAAAAGAAGAATACTATTAACAAAAGGATCGTTATGTTGAATGATTCGTGGTTATTCTAAATTAAAAAGAGGAAACTCAAGGTTATCTGGTAAGAACGCCATTATGATCGAATTGTTAAAATATTATACGTGTAGGTGCGATGTGGAAGATGCAAGACGTGACAAGTAAGAATCTACCATATTGCTTAATTTGCGAAAGCATTTCAGCGTACTTTATAAAGTTGTTATATGACACAATGGAGATATGCTCGAACAAGCTCGAAAAATGAATACAAGTGAAATGTGGATGGTGACCAATGGTATCGTTCTTGTCTTCAATATTACAGCGTATATTCCTTTTTAATTCCTAAAAATGTATGAACTTCTTTTCTTAATAAACTCCTTATGATGATATAAAAAAGGAGGATATTGCATTCCTTTCAAATTTAATTGTTCCCCTCAAGTTTTGCTCTCTGATTGGGACAAACAGTGCTATGGTGAGACGCTTTATCGGGATGACGAAGAGTCGGGTGGGATGCCACCTAATCATGTGCTGTATGCCATATGGTACGAAAGACTGGCCATCTTAAGTACCAATGTGGTTGTCTCATTCATATTCAAATCATTATTTCTTCTTTCTTTTCTACTCTAAGCTTATTAAAATTGTGAATCCTTCTAGTTGTTTCGTCGTACTGTCATTCTTCGCAAAAGTTTTTCAAACAAAAAATTCAACGTATTATGAACCAAGCGGGCAAAGTTCATCTACCTCTTATGCATGGGAGGGAAACCAGGGCATATGGCAAGGATTGCAATCACTAGCCCCAGTAAAGGATCCACTAAGAGCCAAGGGAATCTACTCCAATAAGGAATACGTCTTCGAGAACGAGAATTTGTGATTTTCCTGTGAAATATGTTATTCAGAATACGGACGTGATGACATGGATGATTATGGTGAATAGCTTATGCGTTAAAGTATTGAGAGATATGGAAGCAGCTTGATTGTTTATTCCCCCAAGGTATTGTTGATAAGATGATTTACCCCGTTGAATTGATAAGATAATGACTAAAGGATTAGCAAATTTAAGAGCGCGTAATTATTAAATAAGTAAGTACCAATGGTGGGATTGACATTTCTGGCAACAAGTTTCTGAGGATTTGATATTATTTAAGATAGGAGAATTAGACATTATTCTAAGAAATGGACTAACTAATTAAGCGTGATGTCCAGATAGACCGTCGTGATGAAAGATAGTTCTAAAGATGCAAAATAAGAATGTGATGAGGTTCAGAAGACGAAGGAAGGTAAAGAATTGTTAACAATGATTTCGGTGATCAAGATGTGAGCATTATGGTGATTATGGGATAAATAAAAGTCAGAAGCAAACAAAATTTAAATATTTGATAGCAATTAAGGAGTTTCAAGATATGTTTCCAGATAAGTTATCAACATTTCCTCCAGATAGAGAAATGAAGTTCGCGATCAACATAGCACCTGAAAGGAAGCCAGTGTCCAAAGCCCTGCATAGAATAACACCAGTTAAAATGAGGAAGTTAGCAAAGCAGATGCAAGAGATGTTAGAAGAAGGAGCGATTAGACCCAGTGTACCCCTTAAGGTGCACCGATATTAATTGTTAATAAGAAAGATGGAAGTATGAGGTTATGTGTCAACTAGCAAAAGCTCAACAAGTTTACTATCAAGAGTAAGTATCTATTACCTCGAACTAATGATTTATTTGATCAGATGAAAGGAGCAAAAGTATTTTCTAAAATTGATTTAAGATTTGGGTGTTACCAATTGGAGATTGAACCTATGGATATATCAAGGATAATTTTCAGAATTAAGTACTGCTACTATAAAATTCTAATAATGTCATTTGGATTAACCAATATACCAGTAATATTTAAACTTGATGGACAGAATCTTTAAGGAATATCTGGACAAGCTGTATTTGTATTACTTAAAGTCAACATAGGACCATGTCAAGCAGTTAATGATAACTGGGGAGTCGAAGAAGAAAGAAGTTGTATATAAAGTTTGCAAAGTGAGAGCTTTGATAGAAGGAAGTATAATTCTTAGCATAAATAGTCAGTGAGAAGGAGACCAACGGGAATCTAGCAAAAATTAAAGTTATTTTGAATAAAGAAAGACCAAAAGCACCAACAACGGTAAGAAGTTTTACCATGGACCGGTTATTATTGAAAATTTGTACAAGATTTTTTGAAAGTTGCAATACCTTTGACGAAGCTAACCAGGAAAAGCAAGAAGTTTATATGAAATGGAGAAGGGTGAAGAAAGTTTTGCGAAGTTAAATGAAAGAATGGTTACAGCACCTGCTTTATCACTTTGAAGTTATCAAGGAGATTTGGTAGTTTATAGTGATGCTTCTCATAAGGGAGTAGGATGTGTGTTGATGCAGCACAATAAAGTTATCGTATATGCACCCAAACAACTGAAACCTTATGAGCAGAAGTATCCTACTCATAATTGGGACTAATAGTAGTAATATTTATTTTGAAAGATTGGGAAACATGATATGTATGGAGAAAAGTGTAAGATCTATACGGACCATAAAAGTTTGAAGTATGTACTCACGAGGAAAAGCAAATGTAGAGGCATGCGATAAGCAAAAAAGATAGAACGAACATAGAAACTGTACCAGAAGAATTATCTATGGAATTTTAGAAGTCAGAGTTGGGAGTCAGATATATAATCCCAAGGAAACAAAGATGGGTAGTATGACCTTTCAGTTAGAATTGTTAAGAAAAGATAAGGAGATGTCAAGGAAAGATAATGGATCACGATGTTAACAGTTAGTAAGAGGAAGATTATGCACCCAGAAGAACGATCACGATATTCCTAGGTTTTCTTCCAGCACTTGGATGCTACAAGTAAAAGGACTAAGAAATGAGATCCCACAAGGAATTCACAATATAAAGTATTTAATTTATTGAAGAAATGCCAAGATATATGAAAATTTAAAGAAAAATAGTGATAACTAGGTATAAGAAGGAAATTTAAAAATGGATTAGGAAGTGTTGGGCATGTCAAAGTATTAAGGCGAAGTATCGGAGGCCTAGTGGACAAGGCAGACCAAGGAGTGGTTTTACAAGAAGCGAATCGTAAAGTGTACCAGTGATGTTGATGGAGAAAAGGGATGAAATTATGAGATTATGTACTAATTATCGGGAGTTGGACAAAACAACAAATCAGAATAAGTGACCCCTACAAAGAATTAATTACTTACGAGACCTAATTCATGAAGTGTGTTATGTTTCGGGGATTAACTCAAGATCCGACCTGAGAACATATCAGAGATTACGATTAAAGTGAGTTATGAGCATTGCAAGCTCCGGTGATATTATGTGAGATAACAAGTGTATCAGTTGTCTATAAGGAATTAAGGAACATGTTGTATAAAAAGTACTCAGATACGTGAATTGCATTTATTGATAACATCTTCAACTATTCAGGGAATAAGAGAGTCTGTGTGAAATGCCCAAGGATTTTTTTCCCAAAGATTAGAAGGAAAATAGCTATATGTGAGACTTCAAGTATAAAATTTTGAAAGAGGTTAACAAATGATTCTGATTAATCCGTTAACAACTACCTAAACAAAGTCATATGATAACAGATGCCTTATGTAGAAAGAAAGGATTTGATGTAGACGAATTGGAAAGAGTGGAATATAAAGTTCAAATACCTAAAGGTGATAATAAGTGAATATATGAGATTACTTTTCAGCCTTAACTAATGGAAAAAGGGTAAGAGATTTTTAAATGTTTGGATACTAAGTTGAAAATGAGCACCGCCTATCATCCTTATACAAAGGGTTAGACTGAGGAAGCGATTCAGGAAATATAAAGTATGTGAGAGATTGAATTTCAAGGAAAACTGGGATGATCGTTTATCATCAATGTCAGCTTTAGAATGCTACTTTAGCAAGCCTTATGTGGACGCAAGTGTAGGTCCCCATTTTATTAAAATAAAATGGACGAAAGGAAGTTGTCAAATCTAAGTGGATTCAGCACACCAAGGGCATAGTGATATTGATTGAAGCAGCTCGGAGTAGACAAAGAAAGAAGGCGAAATTGTATCGAGGGAGAGTATGAATATAAAAATAGGACTAGTAGTGTTAGTAAAAGTGTCGTCTTGAAAGAGACTGGATAAGTTTGAGTAGAAAGGATAGGTTAAGTCCTAAAATTAATGAACCATTCGAGGTATTGATAAATATAGATAAAGTTGTTCAGGAGTTGATGTTACCATCACAACAGTGTGTACATATAATGTGTTTTGCCTGTTAATGTTAAAGTGATAAGTATCTGATTTGAATTAAGTGATTGATTAGGAGCCAATGGGCTCTTGTCCAAGTTTGTTCTGCATATAGTGATCGATCCAAATTCTTGATCGTTAAAGGCGAGTTCTTGGAAATGAGAGTATATCCATAGTAAGTACGTTTGAAATCCTCGAGTACAAGAGTCTACTTGGGAATTAGAGTCAGATATGCTTGACAAATATCCTCACTTGTTTAGTTAGACCAGATTCTGAGGACAGAATCTTTTTAAGGGGGAAGGATATAACGACTCGTGTATTTTTGAATTATTTAAATATGTAACTATAGAGATTATTAAATAAATAAAATATGTGTATTGGTTTTGACCACTATGTGTTATTTGATTATTATTTATGTGTGATTCATGGTGTACCGGGTTGTCCGCGTGATTAATTATGGGGTCGTATTGAATTGTTTTCACTTTCAAAAGTGGATTTAGTGCAAATTTATTTGCATAAATATTTGGGATGTCTCTAAAATTGTTTTTATGGTTTTATAATTATAATAATTATTTTTAGGATTTTATAAAATTGAGAAATCAATATTTTATTAATTATTTATCTTTAAATGATTTTCTGATTATGTTTATTTGTAAAATCCATATTTAATTCCAGAATTCTTCAAAAATCACAAAATTCATATTTTACTAAGTTTATAATTTTCTGAGAATTTTAAAATTATTTTGGAGATTTTTGAGATTAATTTCACCCGCGCGTTGGTTCACTCTATTAATAAAATCAGGTATAAACTGTGTTTCAGAAATTATTGTAAAATTACGAAATGTATGTTTTTATAAACTTCGGGATTTTTGGAAATTTTAAGATTTTTTTCGGTTAATATTTATTCACGCGTTATTTTGTTAAATTAGTTAAGTCGTTGCGGAAATGGGGCTATTCGGGAAATCAATATACGTGTCTTGCACTTAAACAACCAGAAAAGGACACGTATCTGTTTTTCCCCTGTCAAGTTAATACATGTGCAAAGGGGAGAATTACTATTGTTTTTTTATTAGAGCATCTCAGTCTCTCTTATCTCCTTCATCTCCCTTAATTCCTCGATCTCTCCCTATTTTTCTTCTTTTTCACAACTGCTTCTTCCCTGTTCGTTCTTGTTCCTCCGTGGTTCCGCCTGATTGTCACCGCCGCCGTGGTTTTCACCGGTGAGTGTGGCCGTCAAGTGCTTCCTCTGGTATTCCGGCCACCACCGTGTATTTCCGGTGGAATGCGGTGTGGTCGCTGTTGTGCTATTCTTGGGTGTGTGCGTATATATACGTAAGTATATATGTGGGTGTGTATTGTAATAGTATACTGTGTGTGTTGTGTGTGTGAATTTCGTGCGTGTGTGTTCTGCGTTATGTTTGTGTAAGTGTGTGTTCTGTGTGGGGGTGTTCGAAGGTTACGCGTGTGGCGCATTGATTCCGTTATTGGCTTGCAATCTGTTGTGCATATTTTGATCAGAAATTTGTGGATTTTGTTGTAGGAAATTATATGATTAATATACATGAATAAAAAAAATATATTTCATGCGGGAATTTGATTTAATTATCGGTGGAATTTTTGTGATGGAACCCAAATAATCGGGTGCCCCGGAAATTTTGCCGCCGTCGGCGATGAGCGAGCCGACGGTGGACTATGATGTTTATTCTGAGTCCTAATATTTTTTTTTAAATAAATAAAATTCGTGTTGTGTTTTTATTCTGGATCGAATTAGTTAATTAGTAAATATTGAATAGGGATGGTTGATTTGGTTGTGATTATTGAATTGTATTGGTGATTGGGAATTTTAGAATGGATTGGTAAATTATTGTAGTTGTTATTGTTGTGAACTTTGTGTTTTCACGTCGATTGATGTTTCGACGGGTAGTCCGATAAACAAAAAAGAAGTTGCCCGATTTCCCGGAAATCAACTATGGAAATGCGGGAGCGTATCCAGTAATTATCGGGACGTCAAGTGAATATATATACTTATACTTTATACGAACTTGATTGTATGTTGTGGTGAATGTTCTGTCCAAAACTCAGTAACCCTAATTTCATAAAATGACGAGTATACGTATTTTCTGAAAACGTACATTGAACCGATTTCGAGAACGTGGACCCTAATTGTTGTATATGGTATTATAATATGAATAATTACGAGTCGGAATATACTATCATATGGGTAGGTTGTAGCGAGGATGTGTCAAGCATAACTAGGTATCTAACATAGAGTATTTCGACCCTGTAGGTTCTAGTCGGAAAACCGAAAGTGGACAATGGACTAAAGATAACCTAGTGGTCAGTCGACGAGCTCAGTAGAGTTTCAACAGAAAAACCTGAGTGTCGAAGTCGAATCCAATGGGATCTAGTGGTTGGACGTTAAAGCCTGAGCGACAGAGTCGGCTCAGAATTGATCAGTAATAGTTGTAAAACCCTGTTAGGCAAGTAGTTCTAAACTTTTCTTCAAGATATATCGCAAATATTTTCAAACCGTTTCATAACATGTCGCTATTATTCAAAATAACTCCTGTTTTATATTGCAAGTTCTTTAAACTATTTACCCTTGAACCCTGATTTTTCTTGATCTTGAGGCGTAAGCCTTATTCTTTTTAAACCATCCTTTGTTGATCCTCAGATACTAAATCACACAAATATGATACTACTCCCCAAATGTATAACTACCAAACACCAAACACTGGAATAAAATTGTTTAAAAATACAAAAACTTTTATACTCTAACCATTCTTTATAACATCAAAGAACTATACCTTGAAAAATCATTATTTGTTTAATACCTGATCCTTTTATAGACTGAAAACCGTTTCTTAAACATACCCTGATATACCCTTGTGATATCCATGAGTTTCCTTACGTTTTTATTCAAGTGTTTAACCATCATTGATTATGATCTTATTTTACCGAATTATATTGTTTATCATATTGAACTGCTTTAGAATTGGATAGTTTTTTTTATATATGCACCAGATTCGTGGTCAGACCATATCAATGGTCAAGTTAGGCCAATGTGTGTCTTGGATCCAGTAATTAGAGCAGTGATGTGTGCTTTGCTCGGGGTTAGTACGTGACTGATCAACAGCCTAACCTTGATTTTAAAACTTAAAATGAATATCCAATTCTAATGATTGTTTAGCAATAAACTTGATTCCTCTGGATCTTCTCGTTTGATCATTGATTAACCTCAAATATTGTCATTGTGACTTGCTGAGCTAGTTAGCTCACTCTTGCAGGTTTATATGTTGTGTATGTGTTGTGGACCCCAAACTTCTGACCTGGGTTTGGAGGGCGCCAAACTAATCCCATCACCGACTTATATTTCTAATAAGTACAATACTTCATAATTTTCAATATTCAGCCGACTCGAAATAGGTATAAATCCTTGGTCGAAACGGACAGTCAAAGTGGTATTCTAGAGTTGACTTTACTGAATTTTTACTATTACCCGCTCGCACTCTAACATTTTTAATAAATCAAAAAATTAATATTTTATTACGTAACCACCTCAAGGAGCTTCTTGAGTGTTTTTAATATTTATCATAAAAGTTTTATTTTGAAATTATGAATTTAAATAGGTGAAAAATATTTTAAAAGTTTGGTCAACTACGGAGTTTTACTATTCGTACCTCTTTCACTAAAACATCGATTTCTCTCAAACCGTTAACTCAATAGATGCACCGTTTTCGTGTGCGCGACCTTGACAAAGTTTTGAACATATTGCATGAAAATGGTTTTCTAGGAACAGGGTTAAGAATCCCAAGGCAGCAATTTCTTTAACAGTTGATTGTGTTTGGTGTTTGTTGTGTTTGGTGTTCGTACTCCGCGCGACCTCGGCTCCGACATTTTTATAAAATCTAAATATCAATATTTTCACTTGAAATTTTTATGAAAGTTGATAAATTCCATATATTACTCTCTGTAAAAATTTCATGATTTTTGAATATTTTTAAGTCGATCATTTCTATTTCCAAAGTTCGTAATTCTTAACAGTTTTTATCACGTAAATCGTTTTCACTAAAACGGGCCTAACTTTTAAATCGTAAATCAAAATCAAGCGATTCAAGCGCTTAAACGATCCTTAAAATAAGATATTTCATTTTCAAGTCTTACTTTTCAAGAAATCACAGTTTATATATTCTGTACTTCTGCAGAAAACTTAAGATTACGATTCGCTCTTTTTATAGATGTTACGCTCGCGACTCGAGTTTCGTTTTCGCTCTAAATCATTATTTACCAACCAACAATCACCATACCATCACCTTAACACTTAATCCTCTCAATAAAATCAAGTTCTTTAGGCCACAACATCAATATTAGTATGTTAGGTCACACACACTGTAGAGGGGGGTGAATACAGTGTATAATACAATCAAATCGAACTTTAATATATTAAGTAACAGAAAACAAACTTTATTGAAACAATAAACTCTGTTATAGTATGGAACTGTTACCTCTCAGTGATGAACAAATATCACGAGAGCTGTTAGGGTTACAATGAATAATCTTCTCGAATATGATAACACTTATAGTGTAAACCTTATGTCTATGTTTATATCCTACATAGTTACAAGATAATTGTTAATTCATATGGAATATAATTCTGCTTCCTAAAATATATCAATCAGATATCTTTTCTTCCAAGTATTCCATTCTTCACGGAACTCCTTCTTCATGCATATCTCTTCTTATGTTTATCTTGATCTTCTTTCCTTTAATCAGCTACTGTCCTTATCTGAACGTCCTTCAGCACTTAAGTTCTGATATCTAACTTCTGATGATTATCTCCTGATAATATAAGTACTGATATCCTTAAGTCCTGACTTCCAGTATAAGTACTGATCAACGGTTAAGTACTGATTTGTCCTGTTAAGAAAGATCTGTAATCTAAACATAAATCATATTAGCCATGACATTATCAAATATATCTAACAATCTCCCCCAACTTGTAAATTAGCATAATATACAAGTTTAACAGATATTTGATGATGTCAAAAATATTAAGTACAAATGCATGAGAGTTAGACTAGATAACTACAACTTATAGTCCTTAAAGATTTACCAATATTCAACTTCTGATAACAACTTCAGTCTGTACAAATATCAGAATTTAAGCAGTTGTAGATCTTCGACTTGGCTTCATCATCTGATCTCTCTGATGTCAGGAGTTGTTCTGAGATAGTTCTTCAACAAACATCTCTCAGCATATCTGAGTTCATCAATCATTCTCCTTTTGGCATCTTTAAGCTCTGCAGTATCTTCACCAATTTGAAAGATTGCAGCTCTGAGATCATTGATCTTTGCTTTTCTTATATCATGATCCAGTCTGATCAAATAAGCTTTATCAGACTCAAGATTGAATTCAACAGCCATGTACCCCAGAAAGGTAGTTATAATCTTAGCAGTGTTGGACTTCATTTCAACTATATCACCATTGTGATCTCTGTACTTTGGAACGTATGTGTTGTCAGACTTAACAAAATAAAGCCTTTTCTGTCTTTGAATCTGTTCTTTCAAATAGTTTACAGCAGTTCCTGTTATTCTGTCATCCACTTGAAGTAAGAAAAGTACATGCTCCAATTCTTCAAAACACTTCAATGGAACAACATTTTGTCTTATATGATAAACCCTACCATCTGTCATGAAATACAACAAGATGTATTCTTTCAAGTAGGTATGGTAAACCATCTGTACAAATTTTAGTTGATTCAATCTCTCAGGAGTTGCTCCAATACCTGGTTCACTCAAGGAAGTTGGATCATTGGTAGTGTTATGTATTCTCCTTTCATCAGCACTTCCCAATCCAGTTTTATCTCTTGCTTCCTTTCCAGTAACTACTCTTGCTTCAAAACCACTTGCAGTAGTCTTCAAAGGTTGAGTCTGTTTTGCTTTAGTGAATCCTGGTAGGAGTGTCTTTGGTCTATCTTCTGATATCAAGTTAACTTGAGCTATGTCAGAGGTTACTTGCTTCTTCTGAATATCAGAACTTACAATTTCTTGACTCTGAACAACTTGAGCCATGTCAGAGGTTGTTTTAAGAACTTTTCTTGAAGTCAGAGCAAGATTATCCTTTTCATCAGTAATTTCTTCATCCTCAAGAGGCACACAAACCTTGATAGGTTCACCAATCTTTTCTTTACCCTTGGATCTTGGATCTATCTGCGGTTGTGATCTAGCAAATGTTGCTTCAGTATGTGTCCTTTCTTTGATCACAATGCCTTTGAGTTTTGGAAGTGACTTTTTACCAAAAGCTTCAGATTTAGATGTGACTTTCTCTGATTTAAGCCTAGCTTCTTCTTTCATTAAACTCTCCAAGTCCATTCCTGGATTTTCCTGAAGAAATAACTGTCTTGACATTTCCTCATCAAGATCTAAAAGTTCATCGAAACTTATCCTTTTACCAGTAGCAGAAATTATTCTTTTCCCAGTATCAGAACTTGTCCTGTGACTAGCTTGTCTTGATGTGAATCATCTACCTTGACTATGACCTCTACCCATTCCAGGGTTTCCTTGATCATCTTTTTCATCATCCTTTCCTATCAGTGTCTTGTCAGTCTTGCATTTGGACTTAATTACTTTCTCCCCCTTTTTGGCATCAGCAGGTAGTAGAAGAGAGATAAGCAATTCCACTGAGGATTGGATTTCAATCAGTTGTGATTGCTGAGAAGCTTGATTTTTCAGAATATCATCAATCTGAGCTTATTGATGATCTTGAGTCTTCTCAATATAAGCAATCCTGTCAATGGTAGGTTGGAAGAACTTTTTCTTATCAATTTTCCAAACTTGTTCCTGTTGGATAAAGTTTTCCTGAATCTTGTGTAGCTCTGCATGAGTAGTTGAGTGAAGACCTTGTAGATGTTTAGTACTCAATGCAGTGACTCTAAGCTGGGTTTTGAGAACATCAGAATTTAACATTTCATCAGCTTTAGTCAAGTGCTCAGCAAGATGCTTTTCAGTTGGAACACATGAAACTGAGTTCCATTCCTTAGTCCACTCCTGTCCTGCAGGAGTTTCACTCCAAGGTACTGGTGCTTCTCCGGTAACAAACTTCTTAACCAGTTCAGACTTTAGAATAGTCAGTTGAGGAGCATGTCCTGAATGACCTGCTGCATCACCATCTTCAGTTGGAGCAGCATCACCAGTATCTCCAGCATTTACAGCATCAGAACTTAAAGAATCAGTATCTTCTGATAAGACAACAGTGTGAGTAGCAATGGAGGTTTCAGCATCCTTTAATTGCTGATCTGGTTCTAAGTTCTGATCAACAGTCAAATCCTGATGCTTACCTAAAGTCTGATCATCAGTATCTTGATGCAGAGAAGGTGTTGTTGATAACTCTGGATTTTGAACAGCATCAATAACAGGTGTTGTAGAAGGATTAGTTGCTGTTGGAGCTTCTAAGAGAATTACTTTAGGCACAACCAAGTTTTGAACATCAATATCAGCACTTGTGCCTGGATCAACAGGAGACACAGATGGTGTTTTAGCCTTTTCAGAAACAGCTTCCTGAGATGGAGTTGATGGAGAAGAAGTGACTGGAGCAAATTGCTTGTCTTGTGAGATCAGAGATTCCTGATCCCCTTCCTTAGCTGCTTCCTCTTCATCATCTGAAACTGGCCTTTTTGCCCTCTGTTTCTTGTATCTCTGTGTTGATTTGGATTTCTTGGGAGTTTCAGGAACTGTCATTCTTCTAAGCCTTTTGAGAAGCCTAGATCCCCTAAGTCTAGAATCCTTCTGAGAAGTCTCTTTCTCAGCTTCACCTACAACAGGTTCTGAAGAAAGAACCTGTTCCTCAGTATCAGATTCATCTCTCAAGGCAATCCTCCTTCTCTTTTGAGGTGTTTGAGGAACATTTTTTGTCCTCTTTGGCTTGGAGGATGAAGGCTTCACAGTAGGTGCTGAGGATGAGGGTTGAACAGTCTGTGAAGTGGAGAGATAGGATTTGAGATATGTCCTGAGGGTAGGTTGTAGAATGAGTGGTAGGTGCTGAGGATGATGGTTTTTGGGTGTTTGTTGTTGGTTGGACATCAGAGTAACCAGATCTATAAGTATCAGGATCAGCATTTACTAGGATCTATTTTACAGACTGAAGAATCTGTAATGGTCTAACCACTATTTTCTTAGTGTCAGCATTTACCAGGTCATTAAAGTAGCGTTTTGTAACTTTAAAAGGTGAGGTTGAGGAACTGACTAATTGAGGTTCATCAGTACAAAAAGTATAAATAAGTTGACAGAATCTAGCAAAATAGACAATATTCCTATCCTCTGTCATCCTATCCCCAATAAAACCAATTATACCAGTTGCAAAATCAAAATGAGTTTGGTTTAGAATAGCATACCCTATGTGCTGACTCAGAATTGGGATAGCATCAAAATTTGAACATTTGTTCCCAAAAGCTTTGGTGATGCAGTCGAAGAAGAAGCTCCATTCTCTTCTGATATGAGCCCGTTTCAACTACCCAAGTTTTGCCAAACTCTTTTCATACCCCAAATTTGCCATTAACCCCTGAAGAGTTGATTCTTCTGGAATTGAAAAGGTACAATCTTCTGGGAGATGTAGAGCTTTGTGTATTGTACCAGGAGTGACTGCATAAGATGAATAACCCACTTCGAAAACAATACTGGGAGTGCCATGTTTACCACCATCATCAAAGTGCCCAGTCCGCCAAAACGTCAGAACCTGTTGGCTCGAAAAGACTGAAGGCTGGGTTAATGCATACCCAATCTCACTGTGTGCAAGAAGATCTTGCACAAAATGTAATTCAGATGAAGCTTCAGCATGATCAAGAATTGCAGCATAGTTGTTTGGAACAAACTTAGCTCCATCAATGATTATATCCTTAGGTGCCATGTGAAAAATTGAGATGAAAAAGTGCCTGTTAGGTGTTTGATAAGATGTCTGTATGAAAAACCAACGTGAGAGAAAGAGAGAGTAAATGCAAATAGAGAGAAAAAGTATGAAGGAAATAAAAGATTAAAGAAATCCTTTCTCTGTCGTACTTATACTCTAAAAAAAATGTTACCGTTGGACACCTGTCAGACATGCAGTAATAACGGATAGTTACTGGGCGCGAGAAAACAGTAATCATTACTTGCCCACTTGCCTGTTTTCAAGGAAAAACCGTTCTATTTACCCAGATATTCCATTAATCCAGGTGAAATAGTTTTAATTCAAAATTGAAACCGTTCCCACTGATTTAATTATTTTTCACTGCATCATTAATATTCTGAAAAGAAATCAAGTTAAAATGACCAAGATAAATCATATGAGTAAGTACTGATAAAGGAAAGTCAGAACTTAAATTAAAACAGAATTTATATGGTCATCAGAATATCAATCAGGATTTATCAATGCATTACAAAATAACTTAGAGACAAAATCTTGAAACAAAAACAAATTTCATTAATATATCAAGAGAATTCATTCATGAAATGGAAATTACATCAGTACTTATACAAGATTTCCCTAAGCTACTAAACCTAACATCAACAGCTTTAGTCCTAGCTAAGAAGCCTGACAAAGCTGATGATGAAGAAAAACAGGAAGAAGACAAGATTAAATCATTTCTTCTTCCTACTCTCGACAAACAGAATAGCCAGTCGGATGATTCGCTCTTGCTGGCGGAGAGCTTCCAGCCTTTCCTCCTCCAATCACTCCAGATCGCGATGGTAGTCCATATAGAAGAACAGGAGGTAGGTCAGTACCTCCTGTGGGACAGAGTCCCATATCTCCTCAGGAATGGCCGTGACATGCCATTCCTGCTGCCAGTCGGCATAGCTTAGCTCCATATTGAAGTTTTGGTAGTTCAAAAACATGTTGTATCTGACCATTGTGTTTTTGAAAGAAAAAGTATGAAGGTAAGTTTGTGAGAAAGAATGTGATGGGAAGGCTGATGTGAAGTGGATGCTTATATAGGCAAGAGAATGCCAGGAGACGTAAAAGTATTTAATGCTGACAGGTAGAATTAATTCTACCTCGTTTCCCCAGACTTGGAAAAAGAATAACATTCATTGGAAGGAGAAAACATGGTTGATGCACACAAGTAACAAGTAAAAGTAGATTGTTCAAGTACGAATACCATTAACCCTAACCATAGTGACTATTAATCTTCCACTTCAACATATTCTAGTTTGAACCGAGACTGTTATCAAATTTTATCCACAGATAAGTCAAGTAAAGAAGTTAGATGTAATATCAGAACTTAGACTTATTTCAGAACTTAACAGTCATCAGAACATAATTTCTTAACTCGAAAAAAAATGCTTATCTGAGTAAATCCTCATACTTCTGAGTTATACTCTTCAGAACTTAATCTTCAGAATATGCAACCAGAACTTGTCCTCAGAATTAGTGCAAGGTGACACAATGCCTGTTTATCTAAAACAACATAGACCACCACAGTAATTTTCATCATTCAGATGGAGTGATTAGTGTGTGCATCAAGCTAAATAGCAAACAAAGAGTAAAGTCTGATTCACTTCAGTACATCTTAGAAATAAGGCAGAACTAAAATTTTGCTAAAGAGCTGTCATTATCCTGAAACCTACTGATGAAGGAGTTCATGCTTGAGTCCACCTCAACTGATTTGTGCTAATTTTATGCATCTTTTTAAATTCTATTTTACAGTGGCTCCTCAGTGTAAGTGAGTCACGACTGCTTATCAGAATTTATGCTATTATAAGAGTATTTCTCCAGTAATCATAGAGTGTGAAAAGTCACCAAGAAAATATTTTGCTTTTCTAATGCATATTTACTTAATACCAGCAATGCACTTGGGTCTTCCCTTCCACATTTTTACTCTAGATCTCAAAGGAGTACCTGATTTTATTCTTTGATCCTTTTGATTTTTCTTTTTATAAGTGAGGTTTATCAGCACTTAGTACATTCAGCAGTTTTACTAGTATCAGAACTTAACATATGAGTAGCATTATTCTAATTTGTGATTTAGTAATAAGATAAACAAAGTAAACTCAACTAAGCTCAATTATCAGAATTTGCTTGTGTCATAAAATTTCCACAGAAATAATTACTTCTTATATGGGATCATTTGTTTATTGAAGACTACTAGGTCAGTATCTAACACAATTATCCTCATAGGATTGAATGGTTACTTAGACAGACATATCACTTATCAGAGTTTAGAAATATATATCAGACAACGGTCAGTACTTAAAAACATTTATCAATTAATCACAGAATACACAAAGAGATTAAATTCTGTGAATACTGATCATAAAATCTGATAATACAGAACAAGACTAAGCAGATTTAGAGAAAGAACCTGAAATTATTCCAAGTTCATTTACCAATCTTGTAAAAGTGGATTCACACAGTGGTTTTGTGAAGATATCTGCTAGTTGTTGATCTGTTGGGACAAAGTGCAATTCCACTGTACCTTCATCCATATGTTCCCTTATGAAGTGGTACCTGATGCTGATGTGCTTTGTCATAGAGTGTTGAACTGGATTACATGTCATAGCAATAGCACTTTGATTATCACAGTAAATAGGGATTTTGAAATATGTTAACCCATAATCCAGTAACTGATTCTTCATCCAAAGAATCTGTGCACAACAGCTTCCTGCAGCAATATACTCTGCTTCTGCAGTTGATGTGGAAATTGACTTTTGTTTCTTGCTGAACCAAGAAAACAATCTGCCTCCAAGGAATTGGCAGCTTCCACTTGTGCTTTTCCTGTCAATTTTACAACCTGCAAAATCTGCATCTGAGTAACCTATTAGTTTAAAATCTGATTCTCTAGGATACCACAATCCCAGATCAGCTGTTCCTTTAAGATACTAAAAAATTCTTTTCACAGCTGTTAAGTGAGGTTCTCTTGGATCTGCTTGAAATCTTGCACAAAGACAGGTAGCATACATGATATCAGGTCTACTAGCAGTTAGATAGAGTAGAGAGCCAATCATACCTCTGTAATTAGTAATATCTACTGATTTACCAGTATCCTTATCCAGTTTTGTTGCAGTGGCCATGGGAGTGGATGCACTTGAACAATCTTGCATTCCAAATTTCTTCAGCAAGTTTCTGGTGTACTTAGTTTGACAAATAAAAGTGCCTTCTTCATTCTGCTTGACTTGAAGGCCCAGAAAATAGCTAAGTTCCCCCATCATACTCATCTGATATTTTGACTGCATTAGTTTGGCAAACTTCTTGCAAAGTCTGTCATTTGTAGACCCAAAAATGATATCATCAACATAAATCTGGACCAGAAGTAAGTCCTTTCCATGGTTGAGGTAGAACAGTATTTTGTCTATTATTCCTCTGTTGAATCCACTTTCCAGAAGAAACTGAGCTAAAGTCTCATACCATGCCCTAGGAGCTTGCTTAAGTCCATAAAGTGCTTTATCAAGCCTGTAGACATAATCTGGATGTTTGGAATCTACAAAGCCTAGAGGTTGTTCAACATATACCTCCTCCTCCAATTCTCCATTGAGAAAAGCATTTTTCACATCCATTTGAAAGATAGTAAACTTTTTGTGAGCAGTATAAGCCAAAAATATCCTTATGGCTTCTAACCTAGCAACTGGTGCAAATGTTTCATCATAATCAATTCCCTCCTGTTGAGAATATCCTTTTGCAACCAGCCTTGCCTTATTCCTTGTAATTATGCCATCACTGTCAGTTTTGTTTCTGAATACCCACTATGTACCAACAACAGATCTATTCTTTGGTCTTGGCACTAGGGTCCATACTTTGTTTCTTTCAAATTCATTTAACTCTTCCTGCATTGCTTGCACCCAATCAGCATCTTGAAGAGCTTCTTCCACTTTCTTTGGCTCAGTCTGAGAAAGAAAAGAATTGTAAAGACATTCATTTGAAGTACATGTTCTAGTTCTGACACCTGCATCAGGATTTCCAATTATCAAATCAGGTGTATGTGACTTTGTCCACTTCCTTGCAGATGGAAGGTTTTCTCTAGAACTGGATGCTCCCCCATGATCCATGTTGTCTTCATTTTCATTTTCTAATGCTCCCCCTGAAACTATGCTCTCTAAGTTGGATTCTTCAGAATTTAGATTTTCAGCACTATCAGAATTTGGCTTATCAGAACTTGACGAATCAGAACTTGAAGAGCCAGATGTATGTTCTGATGTTTCTTGAGATGTGGTAGGATCTTGAGTATGCTACCCCTGCATAGGTGCATCTTCCTTTGACGTAGTCACCACAGTTTCAATAACATCAGAGTTTAATCCATCAGAGTTTATAGTATCAGGACTTAGACTTTCAGAATTTTCAGTATCAGAATTTGAGTCTTCATTTTCAAATCTTAGCTGATCATGGTCAATGAAATCTTCAAGACCAGTAATCTTCTTATCATCAAAAGAGACATTGATAGATTCCATGACCACTTTTGTTCTCAAATTATAGACTCTGAAGGCTTTTGTGGAAAGTGGATATCCAACAAAGATTCCTTCATCAGCTTTTAGATCAAACTTGGATAGCTGTTCAGGATGAGTCTTGAGAACAAAACACTTGCATCCAAATACATGAAAGTATTTCAGATTTGGCTTCTTTTTCTTCACCATCTCATATGGTGTTTTTCCATGCTTGTTAATAAGTGTTGCATTTTGAGTAAAACAAGCAGTCTGCACAGCTTCAACCCAGAAATAGGTTGGAAGCTTTGCTTCTTCAAGCATTGTACGTGCAGCTTCAATGAGAGTTCTATTCTTCCTTTCAACAACTCCATTTTGCTGTGGAGTTCCTGGAGCAGAAAATTCCTTCTTTATTCCATGTTTTTGCAGAACTCTTCCATCATCAGATTCTTGAACTCAGTGCCATTATCACTCCTTAAGATTTTCACAGAATCTTTGACCAATTTATCCAGATGTTTGACATGTTCAATCAAGATAGATGCAGTTTCACTTTTTGTGTGCAAGAAGTACACCCATGTGTATCTGGTGAACTCATCCACTATGACCAACGCATATTTCTTCTTTGCAATAGACATGACATTCACTGGACCAAATAGATCAACATGTATTAGATGATATGGATCAAGAATTGATGATTCAGTCTTGCTCTTAAAAGAAGATTTTCTTTATTTGGCTTTCTGACAGGAATCACAAAGGCCATCAGGAGCAAATACTGACTTTGGCAGTCCTCTCACAAGATTTTTCTTGACCAGTTCATTTATATTGTTGAAATTTAAATGAGAGAGTTTCTTGTGCCAATTCCAGCTTTCTTCAATTGATGCTCTACTCATCAGACAAATTGCAGAACCATCAGTACTTGTTGAAAGCTTAGCTTCATAAATGTTACCACGCCTGTATCCTTTCAGAACAACTTTGCCTTTAGATTTACTCACAATTTCACAGTGTTCTTCAAAGAAATCAACATGATAACCTCTGTCACAGATTTGACTTATACTCAGCAGATTGTGTTTAAGTCCTGAGACCAGAGCTACTTCTTTAATTATGACATTTCCAAGATTGATATTGCCATATCCCAATATTTTTCCAATGTTGCCATCTCCATAAGAAACACTTGGGCCAGCTTTCTCCACAAAGTCTGATAGCAGGGCCTTATTTCCAGTCATATGTCCTGAACATCTACTGTCCAGAACTAGAATATTTTTCCTGTTGCCCTGCAATCACAAAGACCACTAATTATTAGTTTTAAGGACCTAGACTTGCTTGGATCCGTTGGCCTTATTAAGTTTGTTAACATTTGTAGCGGATTTAGCATCAGAGTTTATGTTAACATTTTTCTTATCAGAACTTACACTATCAGACTTTGAATCAGAATTTACACTAGAAGGAACAATGGAAACTTTCTTCAAAGAAGGTTTTATTTGATAATAATCATAGTACAAACTATGATATTCCTTACAAGTATAAATGGAATGCCATAAACTACCACAATGAAAACAAGGATTTTGTGGTTTGTATCTAACAGACTGACTCTTAACTCCTGATTTTGAAGGTAAGGAGTTAATATTCTTATTCTTCCTGCAAAAAGAAGCCAGATGGTTAGAACTTCCACAGTTATGACATGTTTTCCTAGGAGCATCAGGAACAGGTTTATAATCATTGCTTTTATTCACACCTTCCTTTCCATTCCTATTTTTCCTAGGTGATTTTACCTTGTTTGCATTCTTAACATCTTTCTGCTTATGCTTAAGCTGCTTCTTTGTCATTAAGCCTATGTTCACTTCAGCTGTCTTTTCCTGTTTTAGTTTGTCAGAAGTTAATTCCTCTTTAACTTCTGATTTTTCATTTTCAGACTTTACAGTTACAAACTTAACAGGTTTTAACTTTGGCTTTTGCTTAACAACAGGCTTAATTTCTTCAGTTCCTTTATCATTCTTATCTTCTCCATAACCTAAGCCCTCTTTCCAGTTTCCACTGCTTAGCAAATTTTGAGTTGTTTTGCCAGAGTTAGTCCAAGTCCTGATAATCTCTCTTTCTTTTTCTAACTCAGTTTTAGAGATTCATTCATTTTTAGCACTTCATCCCTAACATAAAAAGCATCATCTCTATCCTTCTGAGTTTGATGGAACATGACTAACTCTTTTTCTAAGAAATCATTTCTTTTCTTAAAAGCAAGATTTTCAGAAGTTAATCTTTCACATGTTAAAGTTTGATCTCTATAACTAACAAACATGGTTTTAAGATATCTTCTCAACTCATTAATATCATCAGTATGAAAAGCATAAGTAGTCTGAGGTACCTTTGTTTCAGCAGCTTCAGAACTGCTCTCAGCACTTTCTTTATCAACATTTGCCATCAATGCATAGTTCTCCTCACTTTCAGAGTCTGAGGTGTCTGTCCAGCTTTTCTGCTTTATGACAAGAGCCTTGCCTTTGTCACCCTTTGCCTTCTTGCAATCAGGAGATATGTGGCCTTTCTCACCACAGTTATAGCATTTATCATTGGTATAATCTCCTCTGTCAGACCTTCCTCCTCTGCCTTCAGATCTTCTGAAATTCTTCTTTTCAGAACTTATGCCTTTCGTGGAAAACTTCTTTCCCTTCCTGAACTTTCTGTATGCAATCTTTGTGATTCCTTTCACCATAAGAGCACACAGCTTCATCATCTCCTCATCAGCATCAGTCTCAGGCAAGCTTTCAGAATCTGAGTCATCATCACTTTCAGAACTTGATGACTCAGTTTCAGACTTTATGAAAAGAGCTTTACCCTTGTCTTTCCTTGAGGAAGCTGCTTTGGGGGATTCTTCTTCAGCCTTGAGAGCAACTGTCCTTGACTTTCCTCCTTTCCTCTTGCTTCTTTATTCCATCTCAAGTTCATGAGTCTTGAGCATTCCATAGATTTCATCAAGAGTTGTTTCATCAAGATTGTAGTTGTCTCTTATTGTCGTTGCCTTCAAATCCCAGCATTCAGGAAGAGCTAACAGAAATTTAAGGTTTGAATCTTCAAGATCATACTCTTTATCAACCAAAGACAAATCATTCAAAAGTTTGACAAATCTATCATATAAATCATTCAATGACTCATTAGTCTTTGAGTCAAAATGTTCATACTCTTGAGTGAGTATTGTCTTCCTGTTCTTCTTAATTGTGTCAGTTCCTGACACCTTGTTTCCAGAGCATCACATATCTCCTTAGCAGTCTTGCAGTTGATTACCCTGTTTGATATTACATTATCAATGGCACTATGCAGTAAGTATCGTACCTTAGCATCTTTAGCAATTGATGCTATATCTTCAGCAGTATAATCACTCTTCTCCTTTGGTACGGTCTTTGCTGCTTCACCTGCAACTGCAACTGCGAGCTTGGTTGGTTTGTGAGGCCCTTCCTTGATTCTATCAAGGTATTCTGGATCTGTTGCTTCCAGGAACATGGTCATCCTTACCTTCCATATGGGATATTCAGATGGTCTCAGTATGGGAATTCTGATAGTCTCATACCGACTTCGAATTTGTGTCTTTGGAGGTTCTTCAGTTTTGGTAGACTTAGTTGGAGTTTCTGTGTCAGACATGATTGTGTTTGGATCTTTAACTGTATGTGTGTTAACAGATTGGCTCTGATACCACTTGTTAGGTCACACACACTGTAGAGGGGGGTGAATACAGTGTATAATACAATCAAATCGAACTTTAATATATTAAGTAACAGAAAACAAACTTTATTGAAACAATAAACTATGTTATAGTATGGAACTGTTACCTCTCAGTGATGAACAAATATCACGAGAGCTGCTAGGGTTACAATGAATAATCTTCTCGAATATGATAACACTTATAGTGTAAACCCTATGTCTGTGTTTATATACTACACAGTTACAAGATAATTGCTAATTGATATGGAATATAATTCTGCTTCCTAAAATATATCAATCAGATATCTTTTCTTCCAAGTATTCCATTCTTCACGGAACTCCTTCTTCATGCATATCTCTTCTTATGTTTATCTTGATCTTCTTTCCTTTAATCAACTACTGTCCTTATCTGAACGTCCTTCAGCACTTAAGTTCTGATATCTAACTTCTGATGATTATCTCTTGATAATATAAGTACTGATATCCTTAAGTCCTGACTTCCAGTATAAGTACTGATCAACGGTTAAGTACTGATTTGTCCTGTTAAGAAAGATCTGTAATCTAAACATAAATCATATTAGCCATGATATTATCAAATATATCTAACATAGTAACTAACTATCTAATCATCAAGAAAATAATATATCAACCATCAAAACTAGGTTTATAACTTGAAACATAAACGTTAAACAAAGTTTGGGTAAAGATTTATACCTTTTTTGAAAGCTGGGGAGGTGTTATTCTTGATGGATGAATCTTGGTGAGGCTTGGGTGTGCTTAAGTTTCCTAAATCTTTCCATGAAAATCAATAAGTATTACTATTTGGCACTATTCATCTTCACTTTTATTGATTTATTTCACCATCGAAACCTTAATGAAATGCTTTAAAAAATTTATGTTACATTAGTTTAATATGTAGGAAGCCTAGGAATCAATTGGAGAATTGTTTTATGAATATAGCTTGAAAGTTTGATTTCCATTTCCATAGCTTCTTGAAAAAGCCGAATGGAATGAAAATGGGGGGGGGAGAAGTTTCTCTTGGCTTCCTTTGGAAGTTTGGTGAAAATTTTATGAATTTTATATATTTCTAAGGTTTATAGAACAATCTTTTCTTTTTTCAATTCTAGGCCTAGCTTGCACACCAATTGTCAAGCTATATCATGATTAAAAATAAGAATCCTTATTTTAGGGAAAGTTGTTTTGTACTATATTTTGTAACCTTGTACTTGGGCTTTATTTTTAGGATCCTAAATTCTTAATCATAGTGTGATTCTCGTATTCCTCAATAGTCCGTAAAATAAGGTCATTTTACAATATTGGTTTTCTTCAAAAACAAACAAATTTTACATACACTCATTTAATACGTTTAACCGCAATATGAACTCGAAAACTTATTTTTCATACTTTAATATAGTGTGCGCTAAAAGTTTTTTTCTCGATCGTTAGGATTACTATTCTTTCATCATTTTAAAGGTCCTTAAAATTTGGGTTATTATAGTTGCTCCCCCTCAGCAAGAGTTGTGACTCCTGTAAATTTCTCCCCCTTTTTGTTAGCATCAAGGGTTTAAAAATAGAGATTTCATCAAGATTATTTTATTCACTTTGAGGATATGAGAAGATAAACTTTCTCCAATAAAGTACTAAGTTTATGCAACTAGATTATGACATATTTGCATGTACTTTATAGCAGTCTTCTGATGTAACACTAAAGATATTCATATTACATCCAACTGTACCTGTATTTCTCTCATGTTCTCTATTTTCATGCATCAGGGGCTCTCCCTGGCTCACACACCTCACACCCTTACCATCACCGTCTAAGGTGGAACACTCAACCTTACTTGCAGAGCTGAAAAATTACTCTGCCTCTCATTCACACTGCTCTCCTTTTGCCTTCTATAAAAGAAACTTCTCACTTTTAGTGTATTCACTCCCTTCCCTCAAACCTTGGAGTGATTGTCTTTAGTAATCTGTAGAAATTTTGCAGAATTTAGTATTAACAATTCTATATGATAGCTATTGGTGCAACACTTTGTCTAGTCAATGAATATGCCAGTAGGCTAGACATTGGAGAACTAACATTTATCAATAGCTGAACAATAGTCATTGACGAAGAGAAGAAGATAGCAGTGAGAGTTTCATATTAGTTAAGATCTGTGAAAACTGATTCAAACTTTAATAGTACATTTTAACTTTTTATGACTGAAATGATAAACCGATTTTCCAACCTATCATCCAGAGGATGATGAACATCATTTTTAAGATATGTCTTCTTCATGACCTCAAGAATTGTACTATTGTGAAGGAATTAGTATTTAACCATCATTCATGAGAAGACTTGATGAGCTATTTGGATGTATGTGAGGATCTATTTTCAGGTTTGATTTAAATGTATTTGAGTTGTGACTTTTTAGAGATAGAGATCACATCAACCTGACTTTCAGAAGGGCATTGTCTTAAAAATGGAGATGCCTCATGTCCAAAAGTGAACAGTTTACTCACAAGAGGAATGACATATTTTAAAAAATAACTATTAATTTGCAATTCGTTCTGATTAATACACTCTTTTTAACACATTACTTATTTTACAAAAAAACAGTTAGTTTTTTTTTTCAAGTTATCCAGACACTACTAGAATTCTGTCAATAGACATCGGTCCTTAGACATCGGTTGCTCAGACGACCGATGTTAAAGTTTTTTTAGACATCGGTTATTTTAAAACTGATGTTACTGCTTATATTAGACATCGGTCGAGAAAATAACCGTTGTCTATAGTTATTTTTCAAAACTGAGAAACGTTAGTTAGACATCGGTTTTCTATATAACCGATGTCTTTGTTTTATAGACATCGGTTGTATTTTACAACCGTTGTCGATGGTTAACTTAAAAAAATTAAAAAAAAACACGCGGAAACTTTCCCCCCATTATTCCCCAAATATTCCCCCCTTAACCAAAAAAAACCTGTTTTCCCCTGATTCTTTTTCTTCTCTCTTTCTCTCTCTATCACTCTCACTCTCTCTACTCTCTCTCTCTGAGCTCTCTCGTTCTTTCTCTCTCTCCCTTCCATCTCTCCGCTTCTCTCCCTCTCTCTCTCTCTTCCATCTTTCTCTCACACACACAATATATCAGTTGATTGCAAGTATATAAGGTCTCAATTAAACCCCAAATTGAAGAACACCTTCAATTAATCAAATCCCATATACGAGAAACCCTAATTTCTGAATAGGTTTGTTTGTTCAATTAGGTTTGTTTGTTCAATTAGGTTTAATTTGTTCAATTAGGTTTAATTTGTCCGTCTCCCTTTCGTATGCCCACTAGAAATCCATCTCTCTCCACTCGTTTATTCAGGTACTAATTATTACACACACTCTTGCCTTTTATATTGTGCTTTTACGTTTATTATTTACACACATTGATGATATTTGTGTGTGTTTTTTAGTTGTCCGGTTGAAATGAGTTCGATGCAACCCTATCACATGACCACTGCTTCTACTTTGATGACTTCTATGCTTACGCTTTCGAGAGTCGGTTACGGTTGGCTCCCCGAAGGTATTTTCTTTTTTCATCCTTTTAAACTAAAGATGGAGGCATTGATGTTATTGAGACATATGTGTTTTGGAATGTTCATGAGCCTTCTCCTGGCAATGTACTTTACTTTTATCTCTATTTCTAGTAATTGGTTCTTTTACATTGTTTCTATTTTTTACTTTAAGATCTATAATATGTTTGTATTTAATTTCAGTACAATTTTGAGGGGAGATATGATCTAGTTAGGTTTCTAAAGACAGTGCAGAAAGTAGGGCTTTATGCGAATCTTCGAGTTGGGCCTTATGTTTGTTCTGAATGGAATTTTGGGTATTGTATATAGTTGTTTTAGATCTTATTTTGTTTATTCTGATGCATGTGTCGGTGAAAATTAAAATGTGAAGTTGTTTTAATGGGATGTGTGTTTTTTTGTAAATTTGTTCAGAGGGTTTCCTGTTTGGCTGAAGTATGTTCCAGGCATTAGCTTCAGAACAGACAATGAGCCATTTAAGGTTATAATTTTGGATTTGAATTACTTCTATTTTTGCATATTTCTCGGTGTTATCGACTTAAGTAATTAACTTGTTACTTGAATGAAATGGCGGTGTTGCAGATGGCCATGAAAGGTTTTACAGAGAAAATTACAGAGAAAACTTGTTACTTGTTACTTGTTACTTGATGAATGAAATGAAGGTTTTCAGAGATGGAAGGTGGAATGAGGAAGATGATGTTGTTTTAGTGCCTGGAGATATTATCAGCATAAAATTAGGAGATATAGTTCCTGCAGATGCTCGTTTACTTGAGGACGATCCTTTGAAAATTGATCGAGTGGGTCTCCTGTTAGCATTAACGTTTAGTATGTCATTCTGTTTTCACATTTATGTTGTAGTACAACTGCTAATATTCTCAAGTATAACACTTTGCAGTCATCTTTGACTGGTGAGTCCCTTCCTGTAACAAAAGGGCCTGAAGATGGAGTGTACCCAGGTTCTACATGCAAACAGGGAGAAATTGATGCTGTGGTCATTGCCACCGGGGTTCATACCTTCTTCGGGAAATCCACTTACCTTGTTGATTCCACTAATCAAGTGGGCCGCTTTCAGAAGGCAAGTTATTATAATTGGTATCTCTAATTAATTTGTATTATCCTTTGACAGAGTAAGTTCTTATGGAACTTTATTTTGTACTGACAGGTATTGACTGCGATTGGTAACTTTTGTATATGCTCTATTGTTGTGGGGATGGTGGTATAGATACTGACAGGGAGCCATCACGAAAAGAATGACAACAATAGAATGCACTAGAAAAATCAACCAGAGTCATTTTAGTACATATTTGAAATATCAAATTTTGCTATCATTTGATGTGTGATTAGCTTTTGCATTATGCAAGGTTTTGAACACTTGCTATATTGAAAATTCTAACTGTAATAAAATGAAGAAATAATGAACTTGAAAGTAAGTCTACTGAATGAACACGAGCACTGTTTACCGGAATTTAAAATCACGTTCAAGTCGGATGCTACTACATGGCTACATCCACTGTATCAGTTCATGTCCTGGCCTTATTTGCTCTGGCACTATTATGTTAATTATCTATGGATCTTTTTTCTTATTTTCTTCGAATGCAGGATAATTATGTCAGATCAGGACAATGTGATACATACGTTTTCTTCTACTCCCCGTGCTGAGATATAAGTTTATTCTTCAAGGTAGTTCAAGAGGTTTTATGTTCCATATCTCTCTGGCATATTCATGAATTGTTCTATCACTGCTGAACTTGTAGGATCCTGCTGTGTTCAAGATTGACATGCTTGTCCATTTATGCAAAGAAATAATTGTAATTACTGATGAGAGGAACTCGGTACTTATAAATTTGTAAGTATGCCCATGGTAAACAGATAATGTTATATCCATCAGTACTAAAAGGCTTCAAGAACGGAATTATATAACAGTCATATCTCATGGTTTTTGGAGAGAATATAATGGAGTCAATATATGATGGTATTTTAGCTGTCATAACGGGAGGAACTGTGAAGCATCCAAGGCCAAGCAGTATTTCCATCATTTTACAGAAACAGAGACAATTAAGAAGTCTGTTCTAGAAATTCATCCAATGACAATGTATAGATATACACAATATCCTCAAGGTAGGTAAATGATAATTTTATTTCTGGGAAAACTGGAGTGGCAAGAATTAGCTCTTGTGTAACTGTCCTCTGTTTAATTCCTGTAGGTATTTGCAAAAGGAATAGATGCAGATGTTGTTGTTCTTATGGCAGCTCGAGCCTCACGAACAGAAAACCAGGATGCAATAGATACTGCCATAATTGGGATGTTGGCTGACCCAAAGGAGGTAAATAATAAACCAGATCTTTCTTCTCCAGATCTAAAGGAGGTAAATAAGATTGATAATCTAAATTTTGCCTCTATTACAGGTTGGAGTTCAGACATCAAAAATGGAAATGTTGCCGAGCAACGTTGATATTAACTCATGGGAGACCTATAATGAGGATATATCTTCTATGAAAGATAGCTCTGCCTTTACTACTTCTGGTCTATTGGAGCAAATTAATGATGCTAGGGATGCTAGTGACTATCTGTGGTATATAACCAGGTAAAAATTATGCTTAGTTGATATTCTTTTGATGGAAGGCTTTTATACTACTGCTTCTGTTTTAACATTGAGTTGTTTTTATGCACATATTAGCTCTCATTGTTCAAGTGCTCTCAAGGGTGAGCACATGTCCTCCATTTGTTTAGTGTCACCTACCTTATTAACTGATACATACTAATTGATTCCCTCATTACTGTTTCAGTTTATGCATCAGATATCTTTTAAAGGATTGGAAAAGTTTTAGGCGAGACAAATATCTTTTTATTGATTGGAAGCATGGTAAAGAAAATTGGAGCCCGCGTGAAAGGGGATGACTTGAGTACTAGAAATAGAAATATGGTTGATTTTACATATTAGTCGTACTTTGTTTAGAATGATAAACATATTTGATATAAGTTGTACACATTGAGAATTTGTTGATCTTGAATTCAATTGAGTAATAATATATATGTATTGGTTGAGTTTTGAGAATTAAGTTTTTTCAATATTGTGGTTAATACATTGTCAAATATTCGATGTTAATAAAGGGATATTAGCACATATAAACAAGGCAATAACATCAATTCAAAAATAAACACCTGATGTCTATTTATCGTATTAACATCGGTTATTTAAAAAACAATTGATGTCTATTGTTCAAATTGACATCGGTTATTTAGAAAACAATCGATGTCTATTGTTCAAATTAACATCGGTTCTTTGAATACAACTGATGTCTAATAGGTTATAGACATCGGTTTTTTATTTGTAATTGATGTTATTTTATAAATATTGCTTGTGTGTTATAGTTTTAAATAGGCCTAATCCTCCTAATATTATATTTCTGAACTTGACATTACACAATTATATAACATCAATATGAATTAGACATCAGAAATTTTCCAGAAATGATGTGTAATATTACATAGACATCGGTTTTTAACCGATGTCTATAAGAAAATACATTTAACATCAGTCGCGAAGACATCATATATTTTTTACATAGACATCGGTTTTTAATCGATGTCTAAGGTCTTTTTTCTAGTAGTGAGACATGGTGGAAACCGTTTTGTAAAATAACTTCTCCTTTTAAAATATTTTACAAAAATACAATTTTTTTAATAAAAAAATTATTAAAATGCCACTTTTAAACATATTTGTAAAAACAACTTTAGCAACCATATCTACAACTTAAATCAATTGAAATCAACCAGAAATATAACTTTAAAATTACAAATTAAAATAATCTTTGGTAGAATAATATGTTACTTAACAAAATTTTGATGATTAAATTATACAGAATCTGAAATGCAATAAAAATTAACTTTACTTATTTTGCAAAACAATTAAAAAAATAGTCGGTAGTGGTTCTTCTTGATTGGAAATCTATTTCTTACAAATATTTTTTAAAAGGAAACTTATCAAAAATCCACTTATTTCTGAACTTTTTTTTATAAACTAGAAATTTCATTAATCAAATAGAAGCATCGTACAGAAGAAACTCCAACACAAAGGAAGGAGGAAAACAAAACGGTTTCACTGTTCCTAGCAAACAAGGTAGTTTTTCCAAGCTATGAGCTACACTATTTGCTTCTCTACAAATATGTTAAACTTTCAAGTTTGTCATTATTCATAAGATGTTTCTACAATAATTTAACGTATTACCAATCTCAGAGAAGAACTCCGTTTTCTTGAGCACATCGTTTACCACACCAAAGGAGTCACGTTCAACCTCAAAATTCCTAATACCCTTTCTCTCAGCCCAACACAGAGCCTCATGAATCCCAGTTGCTTCAGCCTCCATAACTGATACTTCTCCCCCTATAACGCTTGTTTATGCCATCAATATATTCACCCCTGCCATCTCTTAGCACCATACCAATCTTAAACGATAAATCACCTGTATTCACAGAAGCATCTACATTAAACTTATACCAACCAGTTCCTGGAGGTTACCACTTCATTTGGCATTCATTCGCATTGCCCCTAGCCTCTAGATAGTTATTTTGCTCCCTCTGTTATGCCCCTTGCCAATCTGAAATCATTTTAGAGCTGACACCCATTGATATCTTTGGAGTTAGCTATTTCTCATCCAATACTAGCTTTTTTCGAGCAAACCAGATGTCCCACATAGTTTTTGCTTAATTTCTCCAGTACCCAAGCAGGTAATGATTCCACATTCGCAATATGATATTCATCACTTGTGTAAAACCAGCATTATGTTGGTTTTTTTTTAATCTAAACTTGGAATTATTTACATCTGTTTTATTATTATCTAGTCCGTTGGTGTGTCTTGCATTGCCAGGAGGCTTGGTCTTCAAGTTGTGGCGTGATTCTAGGAGTTTAGGAGAATAATTATGTGGTGCGAGTAGTGGTAGGAAAGTTGTTACGTTTAATCCCTATTTCTTAGCATTTGATTTCTGTAGTTTTTCCTTATATATCAGTTTGTTTGGTCATTAATAAAATTACGCCTTTGAGCATATTGTTTCGTTCTCTCAGTTTTACATACAAACACTTTATTTGTTCAAGAACTTAGCATTGATCTGGGGTCTAGTTTCAACAATCTGGTATCAGAGCTTGTGTTACGTGGTGGATGCCCAAATATATGCCAAAGGGTGTTTCGATGGAGACAGGAAAGAACAAAAACAATGCCTTGAGTTTGAGTTATCCTATGTTGAATAGAGCGAATTATACAACATGGGCTTTGAAAGTAAAGGTGAACTTGCAGGCCCATGGCGTCTGGGAGGCCGTGTCACCAAAGGACCCAAAGGCTGTGGTCGAAGATAAGGTCTATAAACAGGCCCTGGCGGCGATTTTCTAGGGTATTCCTGAAGACATTCTCCTTTCGATTGCTAACAAAGATACCGCGAAGGAAGCTTGGGATGCTATCAAGGTTCTATGTCAGGGTGCAGATCATGTCAAACAGGACAAAATACAAACTCTGAAAACCGAATTCGAGTCGCTCACCATGAGAGATTCAGATTCGCTTGATGAATTTTGTATGAAGATGAGCGGTTTGGTGACGAATATAAGAGCACTGGGCGAGGAGGTGGCAGAAAAATACGTGGTTAAGAAACTCTTGCGAGTTGTTCCCCAAAAATTTTTGCAGATTGCTTCCACGATTGAGCAATTTTGCGATTTGGAGAAGACGACATTCGAAGAAACGGTGGGGTCCTTGAAAGCGCATGAAGAAAGGTTAAAGGGAAAGACGGAAAGTGGATCGAGCGAATTACTTCTCACTGAAGAGGAATGGCAGAAGAGAGAAAAAGAAGAGCATAAGTTGCTACTTACAAGAGATGAGTGGATGAAGCGTAACAACAAGACAGGCTCGGACTCGTCGTCTCAAAAATTCCGAGGTAGAGAAGGGGTTAGGGGGTTTCGTGATAAAAGCAAACTCAGATGCTTTAACTGTCACGGTTTTGGGCATTTTGCCAGAGACTGCAAGAGTAACAAGCGTGATAAGGAGACTAAAGATGAGGTAAATATTTCGCAAATACCAGACGAGGAACCAGCCTTGTTATTGACAGAGTGTAAATTGAAGATGGCAGTGTTATGTTGGTGAATGAAGAAAAGATTGTGCCTAAGTTAAAGATGAACAGGGATGAAAACCAATTTGAGTCTAATCTATGGTATTTGGACAATGGCGCTAGCAACCACATGACCGGAATTCGATCAAAATTTAAGACGCTGAATGAGAACATAACAGGGGCAGGTCAAATTTGGTGATGGGTCTATGGTGAACATTAAAGGGAAAGGTTCTGTGGGAATCATGTGCAAGGATGGAAAGGAACGGCTTTTACGTGAGGTATATTACATTCCTTCGCTTTGCAATAATATCATTAGTCTTGGTCAGTTTTCGGAAGAGGGAAATTTAGTTGTGCTTAAGGGTGATTTTCTTTGGGTGCGTGATAAAAATGGCATATTGGTTATGAAAGTTAAAAGGTCCATGAATAGGCTGTATAAAATTATTTTGGAGCCAAGTGTGTCGAGTTGTATGCTGTCAAAGGTTGAGGATCACACCTGATTGTGGCATTCGCGTCTTGGGCATGTAAATTTTAATGCCATGATGTTGATGTCATCAACTAATATGGTGCATGGACTACCAAGCTTGAGTCATCCTAAGGAACCCTGTACTAGGTGTTTAATGGCGAAGCAAACTCGGAAAGCTTTTCCCTCAAAGTCGAATTTCTGTGCAAAGAAGACACTGAAACTTGTACATGGGGACTTATGCGGACCCATCTCACCGTGTACACCAGCGGGAAACAAATATGTATTCTTGCTGGTCGACGATTTCAGTCATGTTATGTGGGCAAATCTCTTGAAAACCAAGGATGAAGCACTGGGAGCTTTTAAAAAATTCAGAGCACAAGTAGAGAATGGTGACAGAAAGGTGCAAACATTTAGGATGGATCGGGGTGGAGAATTTTGCTCATTGGAATTCAATAAGTATTGCGAAGATGCTGGCATACATAGGAATTTCACTGCTCCCTACTCGCCACAACAGAACGGTGTGGTCGAGCGAAGGAACCGCACCATGATTGAGATGGCGAGAAGCTTATTAAAGGGAATGAAGTTACCGAATAATCTCTGGGGCGAAGCTATAAGGCATTCGGTTTATCTACTTAATAGGCTGCCAACTCGTTTCGTTTCTGGTGTGACAGCGTTTGAGGCGTGGTCTGGAGAAAAGCCCCATCTCGAGCATGTACGTGTTTTTGGTTGTGTTGCTCATATGAGGGTTCCCAGTGTACATTTAAAAAAATTAGACGATAGAAGTAAGATGGTGATACACCTTGGAAAGGAGCCTGGTACGAAAGCCTACAGGTTATATGACCCGGAGAATAAGTCTTTACATGTTAGTAGGGATGTGGTTTTTGAAGAAAATAAGTCCTGGCCTTGGGAGAAGTATGAAAAGGATGAAACTCTTCAAAGGGAATCATTTATTGTGACTGAGATGGTTACAAATACATCAGGTGTCAACGAGGAAGCAGAATTTACAGAACCAGGGACTCCCCAACAAAACTCGATTTCAGAAAGTGAGACAGATAGCTCGGAAACAGGGTCTGTTACGGAAGGTGAAGAATCTGATACAAGCAGTGAGGTAAAACCCTACAGACCACTTGATGAAATTTATGCCAATACAGAAGAAATTGAAATTGATGATGAAGAGTTGTATCTCATGGGAGTAGATGAGCCTGTTAACTACAAGTGTGCTGCCAAAGATGAAAATTGGAGAGAAGCTATGCGAAAAGAAATCAAGGCAGTTGAGAAAAATAAGATGTGGAAACTCACGGAGTTGCCTCCTGGACATAAAGCCATTGGATTGAAATGGATTTATAAAATCAAATAGGACACTGATGGTAAAATCATAAAGTATAAAGCACGCATTGTGGCGAAGTGATATGTGCAGAAAAAGGGGTTGACTTCGAGGAAATTTTTGCACCAGTGACTCGTCTAGAGACCGTGCATTTGCTACTTGCTCTTGCTGCGAAAAATAATTGGGAGGTTCATCACCTCGATGTAAAGACGGTGTTTCTTAACGGAGAAATACAAGAGGAAGTGTATGTGCCTGAAGGGTTTGTTAAAAAGGGAAAAGAAAATATGGTGTACAAGCTAATTAAGGCATTATACGGGCTTCGACAAGCACCACGGGCATGGTACGCAAAGCTGAACAAGTGCCTCGAGGCGTCAGACTTTGTTCGCTGCCCGTATGAACATGCAGTGTACGTTCGAAGAGCTGATGGTGAAATTCTGATAGTGAGTGTGTACGTTGACGATTTGCTGGTTACGGGAACAAGCATCGAAGAAATAAGTAAGTTTAAGAACCAGATGAATATCAATTCGAGATGACAGATTTGGTAAAATTGTCATATTACTTGGGAATGGAGGTTAAACAAGCTGTGGGGTTCATCGAGATTAAACAGGCTTCGTACGCAAGGAAGATATTAGAAAAGGCTGGTATGGCGGAATGTAATCCTGTCAAATACCCGATGGATCCCAAGGAGATTCTTACTAAAGATGAGCATGGGAAAGCTGTTGATTCTACGAAGTTCAAAAGTATAGTTGGTGGTCTTCGATACCTGGTCCACACAAGACCAGATATTGCTTTCTCAGTCAGGATGATTAGTAGGTTCATGGAACGTCCCACTGTTCTGCATCAAAACGCAGAAAAACTATATCATGAGGTACATTAAAGGCACAGTCATTTTGGTCTTATATACACCAGAGACAGTAAGAACAATATGCTGACAGGATTCTCGGATAGCGATTTGGGAGGATACACTGAGGACAGGAAAAGTACTGCAGGTATGGTATTTTACTTGAATGATAGTTTGATAGTCTCGCAAAAACAAAGGTGCGTAGCTCTCTCATCTTGTGAGGCAGAATTCATGGCGGCTACTGGAGCTGCGTGTCAAGCTATATGGCTTCGAAAGTTGCTGTCAGTTGTAACAGGTAGTGAAATTGGTCCGGTGACTCGGTATATCGATAACAAGTCTGCCATAGACTTAGCCAAGAATCCTGTTTTCCATGGGCGCAGTAAGCATATAGACATGAGGTACCATTTTATACGCGAGTGCGTTGAAAAGGGGGAGATCATAGTGAAGCACATAAGCTCAGAGCATCAGCGTGCAGATTCATTAACAAAGGCTCTCACTACTGTCAAGTTCGAGACAATGAGAAAGTTGCTGGGTGTTCAGGACTTAAAGCAAGTTTAGATTAAGGGGGAGTTTTGTTGGGTTTTTTTTAATCTAAACTTTGAATTATTTACATCTGTTTTATTATTATCTAGTCCGTTGGTGTGTCTTGCATTGCCAGGAGGCTTGGTCTTCAAGTTGTGGCGTGATTCTAGGAGTTTAGGAGAATAATTATGTGGTGCGAGTAGTGGTAGGAAAGTTGTTACGTTTAATCCCTATTTCTTAGCATTTGAATTCTGTAGTTTTTCCTTATATATCAGTTTGTTTGGTCATTAATAAAATTACGCCTTTGAGCATATTATTTTGTTCTCTCAGTTTTACATACAAACACTTTATTTGTTCAAGAACTTAGCATTGATATGGGGTCTAGTTTCAACACATTATCTAGCAAATGGACATTCGAGAAAGATATGACCTGCATGTTCAACATCCACCATACACATAGAGCATATGATCGATGTTGGCACCCGTGCTCGTAACAAAATTTTTACTGTTATACTATTTTTGCATACACGCGATAAAAAAACTTCATTTTGTGTGGTACTGGGACTTTCCACAGTCTACTCCAACTTAGGGGATTAGGTTATTCCTCCTCATTGATGTGTCTATCATACCAGTAATAGTAACCCCACATAGATGTGTACTTCCCATCTCTAGTGTGCACCCATGCTATACGGTCTTGAATATGGGTTTGAGGAATTCTTGTGTTTAAATTACATCGAACATCAACTTCATGAAAAGTTTGATTTATTCTATTCACGTCCCACTCCTTGATGTTTGGACGGAAAAATTCACTAACCTTATCATCCTTGTTGTTGTTTACGTGATGATTTTCTACACTAAAATCTTTCTTTCCCCTCAACCATTGGTCAACGAAAAAAAAAAATATATATATATATATATATATTATGCCCACCCCCAGCATCAATCTAAACCCTTTAAATAACTCCTCTTTTGCCTCACAAATCCCCGACCAAATGAAACTTCCATCACTTCCTTTTTATGCTTTCAGAAGATGATTCTTAGGATAGTATCATGCTTTATAGACACTCAACACTAAAGATTCAGGCTTGTTTATAAAATGCCAAATATGCTTTCCAAGTAGGGCCAAATTGAAACCATGTAAACTTAGGGTGATGTCTAAAAATACCCATTTTTGGAGTCCAATGGCTGAAAATACTCATTTTCTAAACACATGGCTGAAAATACCGTTTTGGATACGCATTTTGTAATTGGGTAAGTGTAATACGCATTTGAGAATCGGGTATCTAAGAAAATTACTAAAAATACGCATTTGTAGTTTGGGTATTACCATTGAGATACGTATTTGCCAAATGCGTATCTTAAAAAAATAAAAAAAATAAATTGAATACCCATTTGACAAATGCGTATCTAGTACAAAACATGATACCCAAATGGCAAATGCATATCCAAAACGGTATTTTCAGCCATCCACTTCCAGAACGGGAATTTTCAACCATTTACCCCAAAAAATTGTTATTTTTAACATTCTTTCGTAAACTTATATACAAAGATACGGTCAGAGTTACATATGAGGGTGCAAAGAGGTTGTTCGAAATTGTAGACGATATTGCAAATATTACATTTCGTGTTTAATATAAGATTGCAAATGTTGCACATAAGGTTGCAACGTATTTTAAAAAAAAAATCTGCGAATTGAGTATTTTAAAAAAAAACTTTTAAAAAAATGGTAAAATCACAAAGTATTTAGAAAAAATAATTTTGATATTTTTCCTAAATCTATTATCTATCTATTTTATACATAATTGAGCAAATAGAGGTTGGATGAGACATTTTATTCCACTTAAAATTACTAAATTACCCCCTCGTCAATAAATACAAATAATTGTTAAATTCAATAACATATATTAATTACATTTAACTCATTATTACTCCTCATTAATAAATACAAATAATTGTCATATTTAATAACATATATTAATTACACCTAGCTCATTATTATTAATGATTTTATATTTGTTACCATTTTATTATTGAATATTAACAACCTATAATTGAATATCTAAAATTTAATCATATTTGCCTATATAGATTAAATTCTAATTTTTTTGTAGACTCTGTATGGTATGGATAGAAAATACATCTTAAAGACACATTAAATATCACATTAATTATGCTTGGAATACTTGTCCAAAACCTAATAAAAAACCAAGTTGGTCAAAGTTTGTTACAGACTAAACACGACCCAAGTTGTCAAGGACCATGAATGAAGGTCGTCAAGCTTCACGAACATGAGTTGTCCATGGATTAGGCCCAATACAGCTAAAAGAACAAAGATATGACGTTCAACAAGGACACTAACTCTTACAAGGAAGAATATAGAATCCTTTCCTTATAGGAGTTCTAATTACCATCTAAGTTGGAAACTTGTCCACCAAGTCTTCCAATACCAGTGTAACCCTATACTCATCTCTATATAAATGGCTCTATCCCTCAATCTAGAACTATGTTTTGGCTTAATCCTCAAATAAGGACATACATGCCACTACGTTCTTGGTGTGCCCTCGCCGCTATAGCCCCGAGGGCATCATCAAGAACTACATTTTTTCCTTGATTCTCTAGAACACAGAGATACGTAGGCGTCCTACGAGGATACCCGGTCCCTACCACGAGAACAACCTTTAAAGCTCGAAGCTCACAAACCCTCAAGGGACGAATCCCCCAATACAAGATCTGTCCCTAGGGACGAATCCCCCAGCTCCTTGTTCGCACTAAAACACACGCAAAATTACACGCAAGTGTACGTGATCATAAGTAGTATAAGATTTAAGTCGAGTTCATTCCCACAGAGACTGGTTTAGGTTAAGTTTAGATTATGCACTTATGTAACAATGTATGATTATCGTTCACAGCTAAGACAAGTAAGAAATTGAGTTGATTAACTACTTAAGAGATTATACTAGCAAACTTAAACTAAGAGATTAAAAGTGAATTACTTATATGAGAATAAAACATGGGATTCTAACTTGATTAAATACTTCATCCAAAGTTTATGCCTTTATCCATAGATTGCGATAGTGATGATAACTAATCAGATAAGACGAAACTAGTATATGCTATCTTTTGATATACGTATACCCTACTACTAAGCATCCACAATCAAGATAAAAACCAAATAGATACCAATTATGCTTAGACCCTATATGTCTATAGAATTTGAAAACATAACGGTTAAAGAGCAGGTTATCTATTATGATTACATAGGGTGTGTAAGATGGTCAAAATTACACTACAAATTATGCATGTCAATTCATATATAAACCTATGCTAGCATGGAAAATTCTAAACCTCTATATTCACTTTCGCTTCAATAGAGATTAACAAACAATCTTAGATGTTAGCTACGCATCAAAGACGAATAAGCACAACCAAACTAGGAAATCATAAATCACCACTCACTAAAGATTTAAACAATTAACTATTGAAATACATATATAAATCCGCTAGAACACCATGACAACGATTAGTACATGATCGAACACATCGTCACCATGGGTTTCAATGAAAACATGGTAATAAATAAGTTTAGAGTACTACGCAAGAATATAAAAGTAATAGGGTTGAAAACAAATCAACAACAAGCATCCAAAGTATCGCCTAAATCGAAGAATACAAAAGTATGAAACTAAATCTTCTTCTCCTTGGTCATCTCATGTGCTCTAGGTCTTCTTTTTGTTCTCCTTTGCTTCCTTGTTAATAAAAACATCTTTTTATCTTTTTATATATGCCCCAAGTGGATCTTGACTCGTAGGAAATCAGAATCGTAATCAAAACAGGATTCTGTAGAAAAACATTGGTACTGGCGCGCTGCCTATGGTGCGGGCGCATTGACTTCCTGACAAACGGGTGCGGCCGCACTGTGCTTGGCGCGGGCGCGCCGTGTTTCTGACCAATTTTCTGATTTTTGATATTTTACGCTCCTTTCTTCGTGCGATCTCGCGAAACTCCATTCCTGACTTCTTATTAGCATAAAATCATTGTAAAACTTAATTCCTCCTCCTGACTAGTGCCCTGCAATACAATTATACAAAACACATAAAAAACACCACATACTTGAGTCTAAAACATCCAATTTAAGCCGATATAAAGTGTTCCATGTGGATATAAAATCCACTTATCACACCCCCAAACTTAAATCGATGTTTGTCCTCAAGCATAAACAGAGTCAAACTAAAGACACAATAAATGCATGAATGCAACTAATATGAATATGCAACAATTTCCTCAGAATGACTATAACCAATCAATAAGGAATGTTTCTAAGAATGCAATTATTCGAAACAAAGTTCAACTAAATCTCATAAACTAACTTACAACCCAGAAACGTGCGTGTGTGCGATGCTTAACAGATATACTCTCGTGTGTGCGATGCTTAACAGATATACTCTCATCACTAGATCAATAATCATATCCTATTCTTTTACCAAAACAATCAGAACTTTATAAATAGAATAAGCGTTAAACAAATAATGACTCACAACACTTCAATTTTACTAGAGTTATACACATATCATGCTATTATAGTGAACACATAACACAAATGCTTATTTGACCGTGCAATGAATGAGGTCCCAAAAAACTTATACAATAATACCCATGTAGCGAGCATCAGGTTAGCAGATCCCAGACTATACAAGCCTTAGGTCACTAGGCACAAAGTCCCCTAGAACTTAATAACTCGAGTATCAAAGAGCCCACTTTTGGTCAATTCTGCATAAACACATATTTTTTCTTTTTTTTTCCTTTCTTTTTTTCTCTTTTTTTTCAATTTCTGAATGAGTGTGTTTCGCTCCATCTCATTCAATGCCAGACTACTCATAAAAATATGAGTCGACTACTAGCCATTTGACGCCTAGCCTTATTCACAATAAGCAATGATATCCATGCTCTTCTCCAGTTTAAAAATCCTTGTTCCTACGTCATTACGAGAATAACACAAATTCTAAGTATAACCAAGTGATTAAATCTCAACAAGAAAACAAATATGATCATGATCTAGTTCAAAAGCAAACTATAAGACTTGTGAATGAATTTTGTTTCTGGGCATGCAAATTAATTCATTAGGACTTAATCATCCCTCTATTTGACATCACTACATTCAAATTAACATCAACAAATCAATCATAAATAGCGCAACCTAAGGGATCATGTTATATGCATGCAAATGCAACTACATGGACTAACATAATAACACGAACAAATATGTAAAACAACATGCAAACAACTATAAGGACACTTATGCAAAAATATGAATGAATTACACTAAACATGCAATATGAATCTATATGGACAAAACACACACTAATAATCCTTACATTATCACCCCTAAACTTAAAATTTTCTATATCCTTATTGAAGGTAATAATAAGGATACAAGGCATACCTAGCCATCGGTAGGATCACCCTCCTCGGGTGGAGTATCCGGTGGTGGGTACACAGAATCAACTCCAAAAATAGGCCAATTAACCTCGACACCAATGGCTCAGAAAGCATTACCCAAAGCCTGTGTCAAATCAGCTGCAAAATGACTATGCATGTCGTGCATCGCATCCATGCGCCTAGCCAATTTCCTATACTGTGCATCTCCTACTCCAGAACTCTCCCTGTTTGCTGATCACGTAAAGATCTAGTGGCTCCACGAGCGCCTCTAGTGGCTTCCTGATGTGCCTGAGAAAAACCCCAGCATAAGTCTGATCAGCTGGCTGACCATCTGGAAAATGATCATATATGTAGCCCAAGCCCTTCTCGTCGGCCTTCCCGCCATACCACTCATTCAGCTGCAGAATCACTGAGCTATCAATGGGAGCACTCGGCATCTGTAGCTGCTCATCCTCGGGCCACCTGACACCAAGTGCAGTGCATAACCTCGTAATAATGGAGGCATGAAGAATCTTCCCCATGGTCCTTCCTTGCATAAAACACAACATGTTCTGATGAATCATAAACCCGAGATCCGCATACTCTTCATTCAGAATCCCCCATAGAAAAATAGCATGATCCACAGTAATTTCGCGTGAGTGCGAAGATGGCATGATATGTGCACATACAAACAAGTTACATGCCCTAGCATACATGTTCATACATGAAGAAGGAAAAGTAAGCGGCTCATTCATACCCGGCTTGCACTTCCACTCTGTCCTAGGAACACACAACTCAACCACAATATAATCCAGATCAAAATCCTCCCTTGTCTTTTGTACCCAATCTTTAGCAGTAGGACTCCTCGCGGGTTGATTGATAACCCTACGAACTCGGGGGTATAATCAACCGTCAACCCACGAACACAGAAAACCCATTCTTATCCACCTTAGCATTCACATAAAACTCCTACACAATGCACATCGGGACTCCAACGGGTGTCTCATAAAAAGTTTGCCATCCCAACCCAATAATCATCTCCAAAAGCTTTCCATCCTTCGCCGTGGGTAAGAAACCCCTCTCCTTCACAATCGACTTACACATCAGCCTAGTAAACTCTTCTTGTGCCTCCGGAGAAGAAAATCTATTCATCGCACCACCCATGCTAGAATCCTCAGTAGCCGAGGGATGAGTGCTACTAATCCCAACGGTTCTTGCTCTCTTAGGTGCCATCACGACAGTATAATATATATTTGGGTGTGAGTAGTGTATAGGAGAAGTTAGGGTTTTGAGAATAGGAGATGTATATGTATAATAAGAGGATATGTATATATATAGGCTAGGTAAAGGGATGGGTAGGGTTTAAAAGTGTTTAGCATATATAATTAGGTTAAGAATTCGGGTGGAAGTGTTTTTGTTCTGATTTTTTCTCTTTTTTTTCTTTTTCAGGGGGTTAGCGCGGCCACCCCGCTTCCAGCGTGGGCGCGCCATATTTCTGGAGAATATAGCACGGCCACCCCGCTTTTAGCGCGGCGCGCCGTGCTTCTGGAAAATTTCTGAATTTTTTATATTTTTTTTGCTTTTTTTCTTTTTTCTTATCGAAATTACTATACATCAAACATGGGTTGCCTCCCACGAAGCGCTTTACGTCACTAGCTTGACGTGAATCTTCGAATCAAGTTGTCGAAAGAACGACGCTCACCACTTCACGGTTCACCGTATCACCATATTAATGCTTCAAACTCTGACCATTTACCTTAAACGCTTGGTCCAGATGCTTATCAAAAATCTCCACAGCTTCATGTGAACACACAGTTTTGACAATGAACGGACCTAACCACCTTGACTTAAGCTTTCCTGGAAAAAGTCAGAGATGAGTGCTGAACAATAGAACTTGCTGACCATATGCAAATGACTTGCGCACTAACCTCCTATCATGCCATCTCTTGACCTTCTCCTTGTATACCTTGTTTTTCTCATAAGCCTAAAGTCGGAACTCGTCGAGTTCATTAAGTTGAAGCATTCTTTTCTCTCCAACTATCATGTCCAGATTCAGCTTCTTCAAAGCCCAATCCGCTCTATGTTCTAGCTCCGCAGGCAAATGATACGCCTTCCCATACACCAACTGAAATGGTTGACATTCATAGAGGAGTCTTGTATGATGTTCTATAGGCCCACACACTTTCATCTAGCTTCAATGACCAATCCTTCCTTGATGGACTCACAACCTTCTCCAAGATTCGCTTGATCTCTCGATTTGACACTTCAACTTGCCCATTAGTTTGAGAATGGTGAGTTGTGGCAACACGATGATTCACATGTTACTTTTCCATTAATGCAGTGAACTTGCGATTGCAGAAATGCGATCCCTCGTCACTGATTATAACCCTTGGAGTACCAAAACGTCTGAATATTTTCTAACGAAGAAAATTTATCACCACCTTCGCATCGTTGGTTGGCAAGGCTTTAACCTCAACCTATTTATACACATAATCTACCGCCAAAAAAATACTGATTATTGCATGACGAGACAAATGGCCCCATGAAGTCGATTCCCCAAACATTAAAAATCTCAACTTCGAGAAGAACATTGAGAGGCATCCCGTCTCTCTTGGACATATTTCCAACCCTTTGGTAGCGATCACATCTTGACACGAACTGATGAACATCCTTAAACAAAGTAGGCCAGAAAAATCCCGCTTGAAGAATACGGGTAGCTGTCTTCTCTCCACCATAATGACCACCAACACAGTAGAATGACAATCTCACATAATACTCTCAGTCTCACTATACGGAATGCATCTCCTGATAATCTGATATGCTCCCTGTCTGAACAAGAACGCCTCATCCCATCGATACCACTCCTCATGTAGAAACTTCTTCCTTTGAGCATAAGAGAGTTCTGGGGGAATAACATTACTCACAAGATAGTTCAAAATATCTGCAAACCATGGTTCTTCTTCTTGCACCTTAAAAAGTTGCTCATCGGGAAAAGATTCATTAATTAATGTCTTATCTTGGGAAGCATTTCCTTGATCTTCCAAACGTGAGAGATGATCCGCTACTTGGTTTTCTGTACCTTTTATGCCCTTGATTTCTAGCTCGAATTTCTGAAGCAATAGAATCCATCGAAACAAACAAGGTTTTGAATTTTTCTTCGAGATCAGATATCGAATAACAGCATGATCAGTGAAAACTGTCACTTTTGTCCCAAGTAAGTAAGATCAGAATTTCTCAAAACCATACACAATCGCTAAAAGCTCCTTCTCTGTAGTGGTGTAATTCAGCTGAGCATCATTAAGGGTTTTACTAGCATAGTAAACCACATGGAATATGTTCTGCTTTGTCTGGCCAAGAACTACTCCAACTGCATAATCACTAGCATCACACATCATCTCGAAGGGTTCATTCCAATCAGCTATAGTAATAAAAGGTGTTGTAGTCAAACTCTTTTTTAGGCCCTCAAAAGCAGCTAGACATTGTTCATCGAATTTTAAAGGGACATCCTTCTCTAATAGATTGGACAAGGGTTTAGAGATTTTGTAGAAGCCTTTGATGAATCGCCTATAGAAACCCGCATGACCTAAAAAACTGCGGATTCCCTTAACTGAGATTGGTGGAGGAAGATTTTCAATAAGCCCCACCTTGACTTTATCCACTTCAAGACCCTTGCTAGATACCTTGTGCCCAAGAATGATACCCGATTGCACCATGAAGTGACATTTTTCCCATTTGAGCACCAGATTAGTCTCAATACATCTTTTCAGCACCAAACCAATATTATGCAAACATTCGTCATACGAAGTCCCGAATACAGAGAAATCATCCATGAACACCTCCATATTAGTGCCAATCATATCAGAGAATATGGCCATCACGCATCTCTGAAAAGTAGCTGGTGCACCATAAAGTCCGAAAGAAACTCGACGAAAAGTAAAAGTGCTAAAAGGACACGTAAAGGTAGTCTTCTCTTAATCTTCTCGGGCAATACAAATCTGAGTATAGCATGAATACCCAACCAGAAGAAAATAATACTCATGACCAACCAATCTATCAAGCATTTGATCAATGAATGGAAGAGGGAAGTGATCTTTTCTGGTGGCTTTATTCAGCTTCTGATAGTCCATGCATACTCTCCACCCTGTTAAGGCTCTCTCTAAAGCATCAGTCCTTAGTATTTGATCAAGCTCCGAAGTCACTATAGAGTCGACCAACTCTACTTTAAAGCATTCTTCTTCATCAGTAGGGAATTTCATTGCATTGAAGACATTGAAAGTCACGTCCTGACCCTGAACTCTCATAATAAGCTCACCCTTTTGCACATCGATCAGAGTTCGACCTGTAGGTAAGAATGTCCTTCCCAAGATAATGGGAATCTTCTTATCTTCCTCGAAGTCCGGAATAACTAAATCAGTAGGGAAGATGAGTTTATACACCTTAACCAAGACATCTTCTACTACACCTCGATGATAAGTGATGGAACGGTCAGCTAGTTGTAAAGATATGATTACCGGTTTAGGCTCAGGCAGACCAACTTTCTTGAAGACAGACAAGGGCACGAGATTGATGCTAGCTCCCAAGTCACACAAAAACTTGTCAAAAAATAGATTGCCCATGATACAAGGTATCGTGAAGCTTCCTGGATCTTTAACTTTTGGAGGGAGTTTCTGTTGTAGCACAACACTGCACTCTTCCATTAGAGCAATGGTTTCCAACTCCTCAAGTTTTAGCTTCTGAGATAGAATGCCCTTCATGAACTTAGCATAGCTCAGCACGTGTTTTAGAGATTCTGTAAAAGGTATGTTAATGTGCAACTTCTTGAAAACCTCCAAAAACTTAGCAAATTGCTTGTCGAACTTCTGCTTCTAAAGTCTTTTAGGATATGGAGGAGGAGGATATACTTGTTTCCCCCTGTATTATACTCATTTTCATTAACTTTCTTATTTGTTTCAGCTTCGCCATCCTTTTTCTCAGCAGAATCAGCTAAAATATCCTTTTATGAAGTTTGAGAGGGCGCGGGCGCGCTGCTTCTGGGCGCTGGCGCGCCTGCATTCTGGAAAAAAAATTCAGCTTCTTATTTTTCTTGATTCCGAGGGCTAACGACCTTTCTAGACCTCAGGGTGATTGTCTTAAGTTGTTCCTTGACTTCTCTCTTTCCTGGATTAGCCTCTGTGTCACTTGGAAGAGTTCCTTGAGGTTAGTTCAATAAGGCGTTAGCAATCTGCCCAATTTGATTCTCCAGGGTCTTGATTGAAACCGCTTGGCTTTTGCACATAAGCCTAAACTCCTCCAATTCAGATTTTTCATTAGACGACTGACCGACACCTCCATGAGATTGTTGTTGCATTTCCTGTGGTTGAAATTGCTTCCTTGTTGCATACTGTTGCTGAAACCCAGGATGATTGAAAGGCTTGTTTCCAAACTACTGGTAAGGCTATTACATTGCATTCTGATTATTGCTCCAGCTGAAGTTAGGATGATTTCAGTTATTAGTATGAAATGTAGCAGGAACAGGTTACAGCAACCTCTGAAAGTTGCTCACAAACTGAGCTTATTCACTAGATATAGCTCATTGCTCCATCGCATGCGATCCTGCACAAAGCTCACAAATACTCATTATTGGTTGAACATCATAGTTAGTCAGAGAATTGACCTTCATAGTCAAAGCTTTAAACTGAGCAGCGATATTTATAGCTGTATCCCCTTCCAGAATTCCTGCTACCTTGCCTTGTGGTAGCCTCTAAGTTGGATTCTAATATTCATTCACCGCCATCATCTCAATCAGATCATAAGCTTCCTCATAGCTCTTAGCCTATAAAGCTCCACCTGATGTTGCATCGAGCATAGGTCTTGACTGTGCTCTCAACCCATTATAGAAGTAATTTATCACCATCCAGTCAGGCATTCCATGATGAGGGCACTTTCTCAGCATCTCCTTATAATGCTCCCGAGCTTCACATAAAGATTCACCCGATTGATGTATGAACTGAGTAAGAGCATTCCTGATTGCAACTGTCTTTGACATAGGGAAGAATTTAGTAAGAAACTTTTGGGCAAGATTTTCCTATGTAGCAATAGAACTTGGTGGAAGAGAGTGCAACGAGCTCTTAGCTTAATCCCTCAGAGAGAATGGGAAAAGTCTCAATTTCACAGCATCTTCAGAAATATTATTGAACTTGAATGTGTCGTAGATCTCGATGAAATCCTTAATGTGCATATTAGGATCTTCCATTGGAGAACCCCCAAACTGGACTGAATTATGTACCATCTGAATTGTGTCAGGCTTGATTTTAAAAGTATTAGCTGCGATAGCTGGCCTGACAACGCTAGATTAAATGTCATTGATCTTTGGTTGAGAAAAGTCCATCAACGCTTTCGTTAGTGCGGCTGGTTCTCCCATTGTAATGATTACTTCTTCTTCTTCACTTTCTTCTTCAACTTTATCAACTTCTTCAAGAACTTCTTCTTCCACTTCTTCAATAGTTTCCTTAAGAGATTGAGAACGTGTTCGCATACACGCTCTCTGTTGAGTGAAATTTATGACACTTTATAACTCTCCGTAAAACTTGGAATTGATGTTTTGTACTCGAGTTGTTATTGTTTTTAACGTGTTTTTGTAGTGTTTTTGCATTTCAGGCATTTATAAGGAATACAGGTGAATTGGCATTGTTTTGATGCTAATATGATGTTAGGATGATGTCCAGAATAAAAGCTCATGAAAATCTAACTCAAATCAGCAAGAAAGGAAAAAGTCAGAAAATTTTACAGAGAGACGGCGCGCCCGCATTGTGATAGTACGCGACAGCGCCCAAAAGAGCAGAATATCGGCGCGCACACGCTAGTCAAGCGCGTAGCCGCGCTAGGTCGGGAAAATGAAATCCTGTTTCTTCTGTAATTTTGATCTGATGGACTTCTACTGTGCATGGGCTGCTATACAAACATATCTAATGCTCGTTTTTCATAACAAGACGTACCAGAGCTTAAGGAGAAGGCGTAAGAAGACCGTAGAGTACAATTCAACCAAGGCGAAGAAGATCTAGTTTATACTTGTGATTCTTTATTTTAAGTTGTAACTTTGGATGCTAGTTTTCTTGCGTGTGAACCTATACTTTTGTTTCGTACTTGGTTTATTATTTATTCAATATAAAGACTACGTTTATTATACCATGCTTTCATTGGAACCACATTGATGATGAGTCTGATTATGGACTAATTGTAATATTCCGTATTTACAGAAATTATTATTATTATTATTATATTTAAAATTATTTATGTGAATTTTATATGAATTTTAGTAAATTATATGATAATTGAAGTTGATGTTTTGGATATTTATATATGATATTCTTTGAGTATACTAATTTTGATATGTCCAGAATAAAATATAGATTTTGGATCATTATTTGATTTTATATTGATTTACAGATTTAATAATTATTTTTTGTTTAATTACAAAACTATTTTTATAAAGTCGGGAATTTCCCAACCTCAACAGTTTTTATGTTTTTACAACCTGAAACGCTTCCAAAAAAACTCCTTTCTAATCTAATCTGGTAATTTCAGACATTTTCCGTGTTCTAACTTTTTCGATCAGGATTACGGTTTGACCCATATGCGTCCTGGAGCAAAATTTTCGATACGATAATCATTTCGGTAAATCAACAAAACCCTTATTATCGAAAGACGAGATATTATTATATTATTTTCGTATAAAATGTTTTATAAGAAGCCCGGTTTCGATAATTATCCAAACTTGATACTATATTGTATCATTTTTATAGTTACTTAGCGGCTAAGTAATCTATTTTTGAATCCGATATGATCCAATAGGATACTTGTTACGTGTTTAAGATGCAGTTATATGAAATGATCAGTAATTTGGACGTGTGTTTATTTGCGTCTTTATCGAGTCACTCGTTTTATCTTGTTTTATGTGTGTTGAATGTATTTTATGTGTTTTCGGGATTTTCTGTTTATTTAGGAAGCGATTATGTTTTTTCAAAAATCAACGAACCGGGACCCCACCGGAACGTCAAAGCCCGGAAAACTCATGTTTTTATTTTTATAAAATCATTCGTATTTCAAATACCCGTTATTTTCACATTTTTGAATTATTCACAATTTTTGGGGTATTTTGATATAAATTTTATGTTTTATTACTTTTAAAATTATTCCCCGTAATTATTAATTTGGGGCCTAATTATTTTAATTATGGGAATAAAAACACCCTTAATTGATTTAGGGGTATTTATTTTCCAAAAGTATAAATAGTTGCAAGAATTTAATTTATTCATTTATTTATCAAAAATTCATAAAATAAAACAAAAATCCAAGAACAACTTTCGGGGTAAAATTCTTGAACCAAACTTTGATTGATAATTTTGGGCTATCCAAGAAACCAAATCAAACGTTCTATATACCAAATTAATCCTTGTTTCAAGCCCTTTCTGTTGATATCAACATTACAAATTGAGGTGAAGTATTTCACAAAATTGATTTTTGTGTTCATGTTCTTGATGTTGAAATCGATTTTTGATTTCCATTGATTTTTATTGAGATTATAAATAGCTTTAAAATGATTATAGAGTCGATTTGTATGTTTAGTTGATTTCTTTGAATTCGGATTTAGTCGAATAAGGTTTTTAGTTTTGCTTCATTTTTGCTTATTTTATTTCGATTTTATGGACTAATTTTCATTCGTTTGATGATTATGATATTGTGAAAAGATTGTGGTAGGAATAAGCTTTAATTCTGTGTATTATACTTTGAATTTGGTTGAGGATTTCACAGAGTCGAGTTTTTGCCAGAAAATTCCGAGAAAACCCGCATGTTTTAATGGTGTTTGATCGGAGTTGAAGTTCTATTAAGTAATGGTTGTTGTTGAGGTATGTTTTGAATTTATGGAAGGATTCTAGACCATGCAAGCTGAAAAACTGGGAGAAACAACCATGTTTTTAACCGCAAAGGACTCGCCGGAAATGAACAGGCGGCGGATGGATAAGTTTCCGGTTACCTTCTTTATTTTTCGGTGAACAGTACTTGGCAACCCGAATTCTCTTTGTCCGACCCGGTTTCAACCCAATTGGAAACCCGGTTTTGATCTGTTATTCCCCCAATTCCTTTTTCCAAAATTCGCTTCTGCAATTCTTTTTAAAAATTAATTCAAAATTCCTTTTTGTTTTCAAAAAAATCATTTTTGATTTTATTTTCTTTTCAAAAATTGTTTTGATGATTTAAAATTCCAAAAATTAATATTTTTTTATTCTAAAAATTATTTTAATTCAAAAATAAATCTAAATTATTTAATTAATTAATTTTAGTCGATAATTAATTATTATGGATTAAAAACTAAGATATATAATTGCTGTATTTATTACTAAGGAACGTGAGTTTCGAGGCTCGGTTTGACTGCTCTTGTGTTTCGTGACTCAATCTGCCTTAACAAGATGGCTACGTACCTTGCTGATTGCCAAGGATCAAGTCAAAAAATGTAGTTCCGATCTGTGGGGTGAGGCCTCTTATATAGATGTTGGGAGTCCTTGAATTGGACTTGGTATAGGAGACTTGGTGGTCAAGTCTCTGAATTAGAATGGACTTTGGAGTCCTAGAAAGTAGGAAGATGATTCCTTATCCCATGAGGTTCCTTGGAGGCCAATCTACAAGGATTTATATCCCCACTAGGACTTATCTTAATAGCTGTTTTTCTCCCTTATTAATTAATTACGAAATTAATTAATAATCGGGGTTTTGGGCCTTCTTTGTTCCATCAGGCCTGATCTGGTCCATCAGGCCTGATCAATGTGTTAACCTTTTTGATCTGAATATCATACATCTTCTTATTGGGCCTTGCAGCCCAAATCATGTGTAATTAATACAACATTAACTACGTAATCATGATTTATTTATTCTCTATCATTTTCCCCCCCAACTTTTGGGAAACAGTGACTAGGTTTCGCAGAAGTTAAGTTCATTCGTTCCCTTGCAGGGTATCGTCTTTGCGTAAAGTGTGGACCGACCTACACATTTACAACGATTTTCTTTTATTCCTTTTATTCAGGAATTATCTTAATTTTCAGGAATTTTTCCCTTAATTCTGGGATTTTTCCTTAATTTCCAGGAATTTTTCCCTTATTTCTGGGACTTTTCCTTAATTCTGGGATTTTCCTTAATTTCCAGGAATTTTTCCCTTAATTCTAGGATTTTTCCTTAATTTTCAGGAATTTTTCCCTTTATTCTGGGACTTTTCCTTAATTTTCAGGAATTTTGGGATTTTTCCTTAATTTTCTGGATTTATTCCTTATTTTCTGAAATAATAACATATTTCAGAAAATATTTTAAGGAATTTCCTTAATTATCACCCCTTTCAGAATTTTTCTTCCTTCTTTTTCTTTTTCTGTTTCTTCCTTTTTCTTTTTCTTTTTCTTTTTCTTCCTTTTTTTAATACCTGGTTCCACCAGGAATCCTGTTCGACCAGGATCCTGATCGAATAAGGCCTCTCATTGCCCTGGTCGAAGGAATTTCGAGGAGGAGTGTTTCGACTGGGAATCCTGGTCGAATTTCGGCCAGGATTTTTTCCTATATATATTTTTTTTCGAGCAGAAAATTTTTTCGACTAGGATTTTTCTCCCCTTTTCGATCAGGATTCCCGTTTTTGACCGAATTAGCCATCTTTTTAAGCCCTGATCGACAGAAATTCGGGCTCAAGGATTTCGATCATGAATTCTTCATATTTCTTGGTCGAATTGATCTTGATTCTGGTTGAATTAAGTCTGTTATTCAGCCCTATTCGACAGGATTTCGACCTCAGGAATTTCGATTAGGATTTCCTTATATTTTCTGGTCGAATATGTTACATTTTTGCATATATTTTTGTAATTTCCATATATTTGGATTTGGGCCCTTAAACCTGGGCTGGATTTTTTTCAACTCAAATTTGGGCCTAAGATTTAGGCCTTTACCTTTAATTCAAATATTTGGGCCCTGTTCTGGGCTTATCTTTATTGGGCTCATTCCTGGACCCATTTATTCAACTGGGTTTTTGTTTTTGAGCCCATTATTTTAACTGGGCTCCTTAAACAGGGCTTTTGTACTTGGGCCTTGGTTCTTGGCCTTTTTAGCCCTAAACACCTGGGTTTTTTAAGATTTTTCTAGAATTGGGCCTTATCTCTGAGCCCAAATTCTAGGTTCTTCTAAGGTTTTTCTGGATTCTTCTAGGTTCTTCTCTTGATTTTTCCAGGAATTTCCTAGATAATTCCAGAACCTTCTCATTTTTGGGCCCAAATGGGCTTTTCAAGGCCCAAATCACCTCCTTCTTGGCTATATACAGGTGGGATGAGAGTGTGATTTCCTCACACTTCTCATTTCACTTCTTCACTCAATCTACAATTCTCTCCCTCTCAATACTTTTCTTCCTTTTGTTTTCCGGCCGCTCTTCCTTCCAAGGTTTCGAGGTTTTTCCAGGCTTCAGTAATGGCTGATAAGAATTCCGAGAGAGCGGCCAAGATAGCCTCAGCTTCAAAAAGAGGTAAGGATATCGAAATCCGCTCTTCTTACATGTCCCTAATCGATATGATTGATACTAGTGGGGATGAATATCCCTCCACTACACATCTTGATTCTTTTAATCATTGCAATACTTGGCACAACATAGATTATGATAAGTTAAATGCACGTTATAATATTCTTCCTCCTCTTAGATTAGTTCCAGTTTCTGGTGGTGACCGTACTTGCCACTGGAAACCCGATACTCTTTTTATTTATACAGATGCCCTCGATGCTGGACTTAGGTTCCCTTTTCACCCCTTCATTCCTCATCTTCTAGCTGATTTACAAATCAACCCATGTTAGCTTCCTCCAAATGCTTGGAGGAACATTTTATATTTTATGGTTTGCTGCCTTAGGGAAGGTTTTGTCCTATCCGTAGCTGTTTTTAGGAAAGTTTTTCAATGTTACAACAGTTCTTCTGGTAATTGTGGTTGGCTCTATATCAAACAAAGGCCAAAGTGTAAGCATATCTTTAACAACGCCTCCATTCCCGATAATAACCAAAATTGGAGGAATAGTTTCGTTGGGTTACGGTGGGAGAATGGCGACTGGGGCACACTCTTCAGATTTTCCTTCGGGAAGGTTAGTGATGGTAGCCTCAAATCCATTCACTTAACCCCCGAGGAAACTATTATTTATAATGAGCTTACTCGGGATGACGACACTACCACCAGTTGGACTCTTTTAGAGGAGTTCTCCCTCATCCATGTGGGGCTATCCTCTATTTCTCAACAGGGTATTTTTCTTCCCTTCTCCATTTTATTTCATTTCATGCCTTATTGACACCACTTATTTTGTTTTTTATCTTGTCTTGCAGCTACCAAGGAGATCAACGAGGATAATGTGCCCCTCATTGAGGAAACTGCTAGAATGAAGAAAGCTCGTCTTGCGGGCTTGGACACTCGAGGAAAGGCCACGAAGCCTATCTTCTTAAGGAAACACAAGGAGCCCATTGGGGAGGCTTCAGCTGAGGGAGCTGAGGGTCACAGTGCTCCTATTACTGCTGCTGCACCTGTTGTTGCTGCTACAGGTGCCTTCCAGCCTCTCTGGGGATTCCGCCGAGGGGATACCGTGGTTGGATCCACGAAGTATGCTTGGGATTGCTCCTATCATGGCGTGACTCCCAAAGACTTCACAGACGTGGTGGCTACCCCTGATCTTGAGAGGATCAAGCTTATGGGAGCTCAGTCCTTAGCCTCGGTATGATTATTTCTTGGAATTTATCCTTCCTACTTGTAGCATTTACTTGCCTTACATCTTTGTTTATTGTTTCATTTCAGTCTAACGCCTATTTTCAAGGCGCTGTGAGGCAAGCCGAGTCATGCAAGAGGGCTTCTGACAAGGCCGACAATGATCTCAGGAGGCAGCAGAAGAAGTATGTTGCCCTAGAGAAGAAGTTCAAGCGTAAGGAGAAAGAGCTCGGAGAGTCTAATACCGAGCTGGTGGTGCTTCGGGCTGAGAAAGATAAGGCGATTGATAACTATCTAGACTCGGAGGAGTTTACCCAGTCCATGAGGATAATGGATGACTCAGTCTTTCCAGGGTTTTTCAGGACTGGTTGGAACGCGGCCCTTGGGACCGTGAACGAGGCTTGTCCTGATATTAACCCGGCGGACTATGTCTGCCCTGATGATGAGTCTTTGCTGCAGAAATTTCGTACCCGAGTAGTTGTCTCGGATCACGTCCCTCAAGACCCACTTCTTCCTCCTCCCGAGTCTTCTTCCAGGCTTGCTGAGGATGACAGCTCTTCCTCCTCCTCCGAGATGACAGAGACTTCTAGCGAGAGCGTAGGGGATGATGACATGGACGCCGAGGGCACCTCAGCTGCTTAGAGCTTTTCCAGCCCTACGTGGCTTATTTTCTTTATCTTATTTTCGAGACTTTGTTTATCAAACTTATGTAATATTTATTTGATCTATTTCATTTATCGGATTTTATGCTTTCTTTTCATGTAATTAGTTTACTTGCCTTGCCATAGAGATTTCAAATATATTTCGAAAACTTTCTGAATTTCATAAGTCATTGGGATTCATCCTTTACACAAGTCTTAATAAACTTCAAAATAAAGCTAAAACATGTAAATCCTAAGCAAGCAAAGCTTCAAGGTGCTTTTCAACCTACTTGTCACCTTGACAAGTGAGAATCATGTTCAATCGCTTCACACATAATAAACCTTCAGGTTTTGTGCATGCCAAGTTCTCGGGACTTCAAAACCATCCATAGTCTCCAGCTTGTAGGTTCCTCTACCTTGAACACTCTTGACCTTGTATGGCCCTTCCCAATTTGGGGCGAGCTTTCCTTTCTGCCCTACACCAGAAGCTTCAACCTTCCTCAAGACCAGGTCACCCTGTTTGAAGAACCTTTCTTTAACCCTTAGGTTGTAGTAAAATGAAGCCTTTTTCTGATATTCCACTATCTTCGCATGTGCCTCATCTCGCACTTCGTCAATTAGATCCAGGGCTAATCTTTGCCCTTCCTGATTCTCTTCAGCATTGAAAGCTTGAATCCTGGGAGAGGAATGTGATATCTCCACGGGAACAACTGCTTCTGCCCCATATGCTAATATGAAGGGAGTTGCTCCAGTCGTGACTCTACAGGTAGTCCTATAGGCCCATAATATTGGGAGTATCTCTTCCACCCAATTATTCCTCGACTTCTCGATCATCTTCTTTAGTCCATCCAGGATTATTCGATTCGCTACTTCAGCTTGCCCATTAGCTTGCGGGTGTGCCACGGATGTGAACCGTAACTCAATTTCATTTTCTTTACAGTACTTCTTGAATTCCTCGTTGTTGAATTATGTTCCATTGTCAGTGACTAAGATGCGGAGAATTCCATACCAGCATATGATATTTTCCCACAGGAATTGTGCAACCTGCTTACTTGTGATTTTGGCCAAGGGCTTGGTTTCAATCCACTTGGTACAATAATCAATGGCTACAATAAAAAACTTCCTTTGTGCCGTGGCCATAGGGAAAGGCCCCAGAATATCCATTCCCCACATAGCAAAGGGGATGGGCGAGTTGATAGAGGTCAGCATCTTGAGGGGTTGTCTAACGACCGGAGCATGCTTCTGAAAGCGGTCACACTTCTTCACATATTCTTTGGCATCAGCCATCATTTCTGGCCAATAGAAGCCTAAATGGGTTATCTTATGATCTAAGGCCCTGCCCCCCAAGTGTTGCCCGCAAATTCCTTCATGTACTTCTTCAAGAGCCAAGCGTGCCTCATCGGGCCTAAGACACCTTAAGTAAGGAACCACGAAAGATCTTTTATACAGAATCCCATCTATCAAAGAGTACCTTAGTGCTCGAACAGCTAACTGTCGTGCTTCAGTAGCATCGTTTGGCAACCAACCGGTTTGAATGTGGGCCTTAATGGGATCTATCCATGACGTCCCCATGCCTATAGGAGCTACAAGCTTAACATCGATGCTTCGTGTCTTCAAAACACGGAAGTATACACTTCCTGAACTTTCTTCTATCTCAGATGAAGCAAACTTTGATAATGCATCTGCCTTAGCATTCTCCTCCCTTGGAATGTGCTCAACATGGCATTCATCGAATTGGGTCATCACAGCCCTTACTAGGTGGACATACTTAGCCATCGTATCTTTCCTTGCCTCAAACTCTCCCTTTACATGGGATACGATCAGCTTCGAATCTCCACGGACTTTAAGTTCTTGACTCTAAGTGTCCCTGCTAGGCCGAGGCCAGCTATCAGAGCTTCATATTCTGCCTCATTGTTCATGGTCGGGAAGTCTAACTTCATGACATACTCAATCAAGAACCCATCTGGGCTTTGTAAAACCAAGCCTGCTCCACTTGAGTTTGTTTTTTGATGCTCCATCAAAATAGAGAACCCAATATTCTTTCTCCTTATCATCCTTTTCTTTGTCCCCCTTATCAACTTCCTTGTCTTGTGGTATGGTATCTTCCTGCCCCCCGACTTCTTGGTTGGGTATGGTACATTCCACCACGAAGTCAGCTAGTGTCTGGGCTTTTATTGCCGTTCATGGTTTATACTTGATGTCGAACTCTCCCAGCTCTATTTCCCACTTGATCTACCTCCCACTAGCCTTGGGATTATGAATGATATTTCTCAGGGGCGGATTTGTTAGCACCTCAATTTGATGAGCCTGAAATAAGGACGTAACTTTCTTGAAGCCATTACCAAGGCTAGAGTAAATTTCTCAATAGTTGAATAATTCAACTCAGCACCATACAGAATTTTGCTGACATAGTATACGGGTTTCTGGATTTTCAGTTCGTCTTTAACCAACTGAAATATGGCCACCTTCCCTCGGATTCATGGCTTGAATCCTTGCTGAAATCATTTAGCTTTCTTCCTATCAGTGTCCATATATGATGGCACAAACCTAGATAATTCTTCAAACTTACTTTCATAATCTGCCACTGACATATTTCCCTGCTTTAGCTTCAGAAACTTCAACTCCATTTGATCCTGAACAAATTGAGGGAAATATTTTTCTAAAAATAGCTCCTTGAATATATCCTACGTAACATCATCCGTACCTTCCAACACCTTAACAGTATCCCACTAGTAGCTGGCTTCATTCTCCAAGTAGTAACTTACAAACTCAGTCTTCCGCTTATCTCTCACTTTAAATAAGGCAAACGCCTTCTCAATTTCCTTCAACCAGAATCTTGCCTCAATAGGATCTACGGAACCCTTAAACTCTGGTGGATTCACCGCTTGAAAGGTCTTAAAGGTTACCTGAGGGTTGGTCTTCCTCTACTGTAAAGAATTAAACAATTTATTTAGCCTTTAAAACAAAATCCTTTTTATGAAAAGATTTTATAAAACAAAAATATCTCTTTTTAAAAACATTTTCAATAGTTGAACTAAGTAAATTGCATGCTTTTTTATATAATATAAACAATTAAGGGAAATAGGGTACATGTTATTACAAAAGTTTCATAACTGGTGCAGCAAGATAAAACAGGTATGGTAAAGGAAAGGCACTAATATATATCAAAGTTTGGTGGTACAAGCGCAAAATATTTTATTAAAGGAAAAGGTACAACACGCCTACTCCTTAATCAGCAAGTCTAGATTATTCACGTTCTCACCCAAAAGTCTGATAATACACATTACACACTATTCTACATATAGCACTTATCACATCATTCCTGTCATTTAGAGTTATGGAAACTCTGGTCACCAAGTCTTTCAAAATCCTCCAATGCTTCTCTAGCCCACTTCATAAGAGCACCTGGGGTTGCATACTCACAAGTAGCTCCATGAAGTCTAGCCTCAAGTATTTTACGAGTCACCTGAATCTCATTCTGAAGCTCCTTTACTTTCCTGTCAACATCTATAGTCCTTATGATATGCTATAACTCCTGAATATGGGCCAATAAGGCCTCTCGTTCTAATAGAAGAGCCTCATACTTATGATATGGGACATGGTGTGGAATAAACTAAAAAGATGCACCCGCCATCGAAAGTCTGGTAGAATCAGAATCAGTAGGTAGGGGTCCTCGAATAAGTGGTCTCACACCAGGAAGTAGAATAGCTTGTAACGGCGCAACCGTCACAATTGGTACTATAGCTGACATTAATGGAAGAGCAGGGCGTGGAGCAGCTGACGGTCCCCTAACTGAAGGCTCCGAGTGATCAGTTGATATCGAAATAAAGGAATCTGCCATCGCCTCTATCTAAAAATTATGCTCCTAGATAAGAATCTCGAATCTCACCACGAATCATACTAAACCTACTATTTAGCCACACTCAACCTCTCGACGTTCTATTTTTCCATTTCTTAATTTTAATCTTAACAATCTACCCATTCCCGACAATCTAGGCTTATGGCAGTGACTTTAAACCTTAGCTCTGATGCCTTTCTGTGACGCCCTCCAAACCCGGGTCCGACGTTTGGGGTCCAAAACATACATATACACCATATTTAAACCTGTTTACGAATATAATAATATATGCAATGACCCTACTTACCATCTCCACGGATGGCAACAGTTTAAAGTATGTCCACAAGCCACAATCTTATTTATTACAAATGTACCAAAACCCAAATTTATTTATCTTACATCTGAAGTCAAACTTTATTACAAACGTTTAGCACACACTAAGCCACACAACTTTTGATAGCTTATTCCACTTCAACCTGTAAACCTAGCTGGAAAACTCGACAGGGGATCCTCGCCATTACCAGTTTCCTTCTTAACTGGAAAAGAACATAAACAGATTCACAAGAGTAAGCTAACTAGCTCAGAAAGTCATAATGACAACACTGAGAATTAAATAATGATCAATTGAAATGATATAAGGAATCAAGTTTCCTCATAAACAATGATTAGAATTGGATATTCACTTTTATTTTAAAAACCAAGGTTAGGTTGCTGATCTGTCATGCACTAACCCCGAGCAAGGCTCCCAGCTTTTCTCTATATACTGGATCCAAGGCACACATTGGCCTATTCTGACCATAAATCTGGTTCGACCACGAATCTGGTTCATCTTAAAAAAAAAATCCAATTCTATAATAATAACATGATAAACGATGTAATTCAATAAACTGAATTATAAACAACATTTATCTTGAAGCATAAGGTGATTCACAACACCAGAAAGGTATAACAAAGTAAACAAGAAGATTGGCCTTCAATCCAGGGAAAGAATCAGAGTGCAGAAGACCAAGGGTGCAAAGGTTACAAGGAATGGTCTTATGTTATATAAGGCATAAAGGTTTGTCTAATAAGCAATCTCATATCAAGGATCAGTATGTGGTAGATATGTATTTGTGGAATAGTATCGGATATGTGTGGTTCGTATCCAAGAATTCAACAATCAATGGTTTACAAGAAATCAGGCTTGCGGCTCAAGATCAATAAGAATCAGGGTTTAGGGTTAAGTACTGCAAAGTATTTACAATATAGAATAGGAACTACTGGGAATAATTGCAATATAATGAAAAGAGTTCAAAAGTATTCGCAAGTATACTACAAGAAAGTTCAGGGACACTTGCCTTATCAATTCGCTTTCACTTCACTAACACTTGTCAATTAGTTCCCACTCACTAACCACTTGCTTTCCTTTTCTACGTCTCCCTTCCTCTATTAGACATCATATATACTTATCAACACTACTTCTCATCTCATTCTATTTGATACAAGCTTCTATCTACCCATCCTTTCAACCAAATCCGACGTACGGATTAAAAGTTACAACAAAAAGAGTTAAACAATGCACAAACAATCATTTTATCTAGCAATCAGGTCACATAGGGCATATAGCACGTAAGATATTTGATCGAAATAATTTTTCAAAGAAGATTCGGGGCAAAATGATTTTCCAGGTATTTGAACAATTTTCGGAATTAAAATTAGACTGCGAATCATTTTATAATTAAATAATAGGGTTCGAACACCCGAATTTGACTTTAAAATAATTTTATAATAATTATCAAGCTTTAAAAATAATTTAAAATAATATTTTAAAGCTCAAAACTATTTTTTAAAATTTTTAAATCAAAAATAAATAATTAAATCTATTTAAATAATTAATTAAAATCAATTAATAATTAATTAAATCAATTAATCAATTAATTTTCGAATTAATTGACCAATTAACTAATTAATTATTAACTAAAATTAATTAATTAATTAATTCTGATTTATTTTTGAATAAAAAATAATTTTTTGAATTAAAATAATAATTTTTAACATTTTAAAATAATTAAAACAATTTTCTAAAAATAAATATAAAAAGATAATACAATTTTTGAATATAAATAAAAAAGAAATCAAATCTTTATAAATTTTTAAAACGTTAAGGACTAAAATGCAAACCGGGGCAAACTACAGGGGTCAATCTGTAATTTGGTCGTCCCCATCGCTGGTTACCGGCCGGACGCCATTAACGGTGATCCGAACTTTTCCGGCGACACCAATACTGTCCAGAATAGCTTCAAATTAACAGGGGATGATCTTTGAGATGCTAGAAACACAAATATGTAATTTAACATTCTAACAATCAACAAAACGGCCGGAATCATCGCCTGAAAATTCCGCCGCCGCCTGGGAGCAGTTTTCCGGCGAGGCTCGATTGGGATAATCCATGAATCATTTGTTAGAGAGCTATATATCATTCGATTTGTTTTTAAACGATCTACAGCATGGTGTAATCAATTTCAACCCATAACCCTTGAATCAAGAACGCCTAAATTCCAATTAAGAACATTCAAACACATAAACCCTAATATCAGTTTTCCAGAATCAAACACACTTTTCTACACGCTATTGAACTCCAAATTTGACATATAATATACCAAAATGACCAGGAAGAAAAGATTTACATAATTATGCCATCAAATCATATCAAAAACATCAAGAACAAAAATTCCAAATTTAATCCATAACTAATTTGAACTAAAACAATTAGATAAGAAAAATACCTTGATTTCAGTGCAAAAATAGATGATTAAGTCAAAAAGAGGTTTTCGAGAGTTTCGTTTTGATATATTGCACGCCCGAATCGGAGTTCGATAACGCCTTCGTTTGTCCGATTGATTTTGAAGAATACGATATTTTAATAGGGTTTTCTCTGGTTTTTAGGGGTTTGTACTGTCTGATTATGATTTTACGGGTAAAAATGAAATAAGAAAAGGGCTATTTATATTTATGGAATATTAGTACGTTATGGATCGTGTTGGATACGTTAATATGTTTCTTAGCTGCTAAGTAACTATAAATACGATAGTTTTGGACAAATATTATCTTGTTTTGGATAAGCACTATCATGTTTTGGATAAGCATTATCATATTTCGGATAATTATCAAAACCGGGATTTTATAAAACGATTTATACGAAGATAATGTTATCGAAAAGGGTTAGCGTATCGAAAATATTACGCCGGGCCGCGCACTGGTCAAACCGTAATCCGGATTGAAAAAGTCAAAACATGGAAAATGTCTAGAATTACCAGATTAGGTTAGGAAGGAGTTTTCGGAAGAGTTTCGGGTTGTAAGAACATAAAAACGGTTGAGGTTGGACGATTCCCGGCTTTATAAAATAATTTTGTAATTATTCAGAAAATAATTAATAAATTCATAAATCAATATAAAATCATATAATACTCTAAAAATTACCAGAAAAATACCTTAATTCTCTATATTTTATTCTGGACATAATGAAATTAACATACCTAAACTTTACCACATATAAACATCCACATAACCACACCAATCATCAAATAATTCACCAAAAATCACATAAAATCACATAAAAAATTATTTATTGATAAAAATAATTGCACGCTATGTCCCGGATATTACACCAATGCCTTGTTACTACAACCTGTGAACGACACTATTAAATGTTAGGCCTTGCCCCAAACTCTATCTGGCATGGCCCAGAGATGGTACAACCGTCTACCCCCAACTCGATTGGATCTTTCAAAGATTTGAGTCAAGCTTTCATCAAACAATTCATTAATGGAAGAGTACACGAGAAGAGTTCGGCATTTCTCATGGGATTAGTTCAACGAACAAAGGAGTTCCTTAGAAACTACCTGAACTGACTCACGAATAAGGCCCCGAAGGTCCCGGATCTCGACGACAAGGTAGCTATGATAGCTCTACAATAATGGACTAGAGATGAGTTCTTTAAGATATCCCTAACAAAATGCCCTCCTGAAAGTATGCTGTAACTCCAGGATAGGGCCTGAAAGTATATCAAGGTAGATGAAAGTATGAAGAAGACAGTGCTGAATAATGAGCCCGCGGGGAACAAGAATCAGAAGATGGATCAGGAGTATAACGCCAAAGAAAAGTATCTTCAAACTGGAAAAGGCTCTAACTCCTCTTATAAGAAGAATCAACTACCAAGGTTCACTGAATATGCAAGACTGAACGTTCCACATAGCCAAATCCTTATGGAAATTGAGAAGGAAAAAGAGTTCCTTAAAGAGACAAGGGGACGATACTATAGGTTCCATAAAGATTTTGGTCATGATAGTGATGATTATAGGCAATGCAAGGATGAGATTGAGTATTTGACCTGAAGAGGAAAATTCGGAAGCTTCACCAAGGGTGAAGAGGCTAGAGGTCAAAAAAGAGATAGTGATTGAAGAGATGACGAACGAATGGATAACGACCAAGATCGCAATCCACAGCCCCGTGGGCCAGTAATCAAAATTATCTCCGGAGGCCCGACAGTGGCTGGGACTACAAAAAACTCTCGAAAAGCTTATGCGAGAGAAGTAATGAGTATAGTCGGAGAGCCGTTTAAGCGTTCTAAGACATAGATAACGCTTGAATTCGGTGACCCCGACCTGGAAGGTTTGAAGTTTCCTCAGGATGATTTTCTACTTATGACTCTGATAATTGAAAATTGTCCTATTATAAGGGTCCTAGTTGACAATGGAGCTTCCGTGGATATTTTGTTCCATGACACATTCCTAAGGATGGGGTATGTTGACTCCCAACTAACTCCATCTGACACTCCGATCTACGGGTTTAACCAAGTGGAATGCCAAGTCGAAGGAGCATTACAACTTCCCGTGACTATTGGGGAAGAACCAAAGAGGCCACACAGATGTTAAACTTTCAAGTGGTTAAGTGAGCCTCTACTTACAATGCTATTATAGGAAGAACGGGGATCCATGTGTAAGGTAATTCCCACAATTTACCATATGGTACTGAAGTTCCTGACTAGGAACGGTGCCGGTAAGGTAAAAGGAGATCAGAAACTGGCCCGCAGTTGCTATGTTGCAACACTTAGGCCCGATAGAAATATGGAGCAGGTTCTCCCAAAAAAGAAATGGATATCCGTAAAACTGAAGAGCTTCTGGGGTAGCCAACGGAGGACTTATTCCCAATTCCCCTAGACTCTTTAGCCCGGAAAATGTCATATACATTGGAGCATCTTTGAACAAGCTCTTAAAGGGCCAGCTCACTACATTCTTAGAAGAACAGTGATGTATTTTCTTAGAAAGTAGTTGACATGCCTGGAATCAACCTTAATCTTATAACTCACAAGTTGAACGTCAATCCAACTCAAAAGGATGTTAAGCTGAAGAAGAGAACTTATGCCCCTAATAGACTGGAAGACATTAAACTGGAGGTCGAGAAGCTCCTAGAAGCTGGATTCATAGAGGAAGTTCAATTCTCTGAGCAGTTGGCCAACCCCGTAATGGTCGAGATGGCCAATGGGAAGTGGAGAATGTGCATCGACTTCACTGACTTGAATGATGCATGCCCTAAAGACTGCTACCCCTACCAAAGATTGATACCCTGATCCATGTCACCGCTGAACACGAGATGTTGAGTTTCATGGATAAATTCAGCGGTTACGATCAAATCAAGATGCAAATAGATAAAACCCCTAAGGTATCTTTCATAACCGACTTTGGTGTCTTTTGCTATCTTGTTATGGCTTTTGGACATAAGAATGCGAGATCTACATACCAAAGATTGGTTTTTCCCATTTAATTGGAAAGACCGGGGAGGTCTATGTTGATGGCATGTTAGTAAAAAGCCTAGCTAAGGACGATCATATTAATCACCTCAGAGAGGCATTCAAAGTGTTGAGGCACCACAAGATGATGTTAAACCCCGCCAAGTGTGCCTTTGGTATTGGGTCTGAAAATTGTTTGGGTGTCTCGAAGAGGGGAATTGAGGCAAATCTCGACAAGGTCAAAGTCATCATAGACATGGAGCCACCACACTCCATCAAGGATATTTGGAATCTGACTGGGAGAATTGCGGCTCTAGGGAGGTTTATCTCCAAGTCAGGAGACAGATACCTGACCTTTATCAAAACCTTGAAGAAGGTGAAGAACTTTGAGTGGACAGCTAAGATCCAAGAGGCCTTTGAGCAGCTAAAGAAGTACATGACGTAGGCTCCATTGTTGGCCAAACCTAGTACGGAGGATATCATTTACTTATACCTCGCGGTCTCTGAACAAGCCGTGAGTTCCGTCCTGATAAAGGAAAAACAGAAGCTCCGGAAGCCCGTCTACTATGTGATTAAGGTGCTTCACGGAGTGGAATTGAACTATTCAACCACTGAGAAGTTTTTGCTTGCCATAGTCACAATCTCGAGGAAGTTGAGACCATATTTTCAAGCCCACAAGATCGAAGTCTTGACGGATCAACCTTTAAAGAACATTCTTCATAGCATGAAAGCAAGTGAAAGGCTCATCAAGTGGGAGATTGATTTGGGAGAATTTGACAACAAATACAAGCCTCGAGTAGCCATCAAGGCTTAGGCCTTAGCAGACTCCATGGCTGAATGCACCATTAGTGTCCAAGAAGTCGGGGGGAAGAAACGGTAACCCAAAAGAAGAAGATAAAGAGAAAGATGAAGGTACGACTCTGAAAGAGTACTAGGTTCTCTATTTTGACAGAGTATTGAAAAGAAAATCTAGTGGTGCAGGCCTAGTCTTGCAAAGCCCTGAAGGGTTCATGATTGAGTATGTTTTAAAGTTGGACTTTTCAACTACGAGCAACGAAGCAGAATATGAAGCTTTGATCATTGGTTTAGCGCCGCGAGGGCCAAAAACCCTAAAATTTGTGGAGATCCGAGACTTGTTGTTGCTAAAGTCAATGGAGAGTTTGAGGCCAAGGATGATATAATTTCCAAGTACCTGAGAGTCTTAAAGGAAATACTGACTCAGTTTAATGAACGGTACGCTAAACATGTTCCGAGAGAGGAGAACACTACGGCTGATGCCCTATCTAATTTCACCACGTCTGAAATCGAGAACTACTCAAGAAGTATCTACTTTCAGGTCTCGAAGACCCCTACTATACATGTCTAAATTTGATAGCATTAATTGGTGTGGCGAGTTATTTGATATATTCAATCAAAACTACCTTGAGATTGGATGGGTCCCCGATGATGCCCAGGAAACACGCAAGTTGCGGTGAGAGCATTGAGATATTCGTTAATCGAAGGTCTTCTATATGAAAGGTCTTTCGACATTCCATACTTAAAGTAGTTGAGACCTCTTGAAGTAGAGGAAGTGCTTAAGGAAGCTGATGAAGGGATTTTTGTGCAGCAATTGGGGGCTGGGCCCTCGCTTACAAGATAACTCGATTGGGATTCTATTGGCCAACAATGTTAACCGATGCAAACGCTTATGTGAAGAAATACGATGGATTCCAAAGGCACGCTCCCATAGTACACTGTCCCCACAGAGGCTTACATCCATCATCACACTCATCCCTTTTTCAATGTGGGAAGTTGATATACTTGGTCCATTTCTCGTGGCATCATGACAGAGAAAGTTCATCATGGTAGGCATAGACTACTTCACAAAGTGGATTGAGGCTAAGGCACTAGCTAAGGTAACCACCAGGCAAATTACCCAATTCTTTTAGGAAAATGTTATATGTCGGTTTGGTATCCCACACAATATTGTCACAGATAATATGTGAAAATTTGAAAATGTAGAGTTCAAGGAATATTATGATGATAACTGTATAGAGCTTCGCTTCACCTCGGTTGCACACCCATAGGAAAAAGGGCAGTAAGAAGTTTTTAATTGAATCATCCTTGATGGACTTAAGAAAAGGGTCGAACATTCGAGGAACATTTAGGATGACGAGTTGCTGCCTATGCTTTGGGCATATCATACCACCTGCAAAGTGACGACTGAAGCTACCCCATTCATGTTGGCTTATGGAGCTGAAGTTGTAGAACCTCTAGAAATCACCCATGGATCACCTAGGGTTGAAGCTTATGAACCAGAAACTAATGAAGAAGGTATGAGGTTTGCTCTCGATCTCATCGACGAGGTCAGAGATAAGGGAAACTCTCGCAATACAGAATATCAAAGAAGAGCCTCCCTCTATTACAATAGAAGAGTTAAGGAAAGGTTCTTTCAATAAGGAGACCCAGTTTTAAGGAAGATTGAGGCGTCAAGAGTCGGGGAGAGAGGAAAACTAGCCCCTAACTCGAAATGGCCTTATAAGGTTAGGAAGACATTAGGACGATGATTCTACACGTTACAGACCTTGAATGGTGATGAAGTGCCCTGCACTTGGCATGCCTCAAACCTGAATGCTTATTATGTTTATGACGTACAGAACATGTTTATAGTATATAGTAGTAGATATATAAATAAAGTCGGAGAAACCATCTTATGTAAGGTTTGAACCCATTTTCAAAGATATTATTTATATATGTAAGTTTATTTTTATCATCTTGTCTACCCATTTATTTAAGTATGTGCATTTAAAGAATACAAGTCTCGAAGGACCAAATGTCAAAAGACAGGTATGAAATCAAACCAAATGATGCATAGATAAGATCCCGAAAGATCGCAAATTAGTCCCAAGGGACAGTTAGGTTACAGACCAGAAGAGTTCAAATAAACAAATTTCTGAATAAAAAGTCATATGTGGCATCTAAAGCCATGCAAGGCTATCACAGTCAATGTGACGCCCCAAATACGGGGTCAGGGATATAGGAGGCCACGCTATCTTGAATCCTGTTTAAACACTTATCTTTGCATAATCATTATATATACTCAAACATCTACATCCCCAAACTTATCAATACACACACACATTTATAGGTTATTGTCTTAAAAATGAACAATGAATTACTAAAGTTATTAAATCCGCAAAGTGATAGTCATTATAGATCAAAAGTAATGAAGTCTTACCACGGGTGTAACCTTTATTTAAGGCGGGATGTGAGTTTTCTGATCGGCATCTTGGTTCACTGTTGTGTTGTGTCATTTTAAGAAAACAAGTATGAGCTATAATGTCCAGCATAATAATGTGCAGTATAAAAAGACTGTTTAAGAAATTTATATCAGATTCCGTATATGGATATATGTTTGTTTAAAGAAATTTCGCTTGGTGATACACACCTCTTTTCGAAACAATTCTTTGATTGACTTATTAGTCTGCAAATACCTTAATGATAAACCCAACACCTAAGCTTGGGTTACGATATTGCATCTCAATTCCGATTGGAAGAATAGGATATTCACCGGAACCCCTACTATACGATGATCAGTTGTACATAAGAATATTATTATTGTTATCTACATATTGAAGAACGACTTCCTTACTCCCGGTTGTCACCCTAGCCGCATTCCGACTTTATATGCTTCCTCTTTCTCCCTGGTATATTTTGCATACTTCGCATGTTCTTGAGTTCACATGGTACCTTCTCATACGAAAATTAAATTAGTAGTATCCCCAGCACATTAAGTATTGGATCTCTACCCCTCCTTGTCTTTAAAAAATCCTATCATATCCCCAGAACTCGTACTCCTCAAGTTCTCAGAGCGTTTAGCTTATTGATAGGAACAACTCATGTTGTTAGTATATATATGTACTTCTGAGAATTTTCGGAGGAAGTACTAAGATAACGTGAGTTGACCGTTGTCAATTGATAAGTATTTTAAGGGGGGTTTCTTTTGACACTATAGTCAAAATATTTAAAATATGTCAAGATAATATTCTTCGACGATCCGAAAGTATTAGAATAATTTTTTCAAACTCTGAAAATGTTTTAAAATACCTTTTATGATTTTTAATTGATATTAAATCATTTAATAAATATTTAATAATTAAAAATTTATTACATAATTAAACCTCAAATAGTTCTATTTTTAAAAGAATATTTGAAATAATATTCCTTAACTAATTTATGTCTAAGAATTTAAATTGATTTATAATAATATTAAATAATTGAATTTAAATAAAATAATCATTGGAGAATACCTCTCCTATTTAAATGAATATATGAAATAATATAAAGTGTTCGATTAATTAAATATAGTTGAAGGAATACGATCTTTGGAAATCGTTTTAAATAAATTCGAGGTATTTAATACTTTGCAAGAGGACATCGAGTCCCTTGGAATAAAATAAGTACGGACTTTTAATTGTCCAAAACATCTCCCGGATGATTCCCGGGTTTATACTTTATAAATGTTGACCTACTCTCGGTCTTACAACTTATAAATCCCGCTCTACCATAGTGTTAAAATATTCTACGATATATTCATTGTAAACTCAATCATTATTGATACGTAAAAACTCGGATTTTTTCTATCATGGCAAACATGGCTTTCGTACGAAAGATAGTAAAATAATCTTCATAACACAATAGTATATGGAGCAGGGTTCATCAACTTTCCTGGGTGTTTCGAGGTGGAGGGTGCTTTAGAGTTCTTCCAAAGGAAATCTAAAATCAAGCACATTATCGTTCCGTTAGATACTAATCGTATTTATCATCACTTGTTTAATACGCAATACTTACTATCCATTTACATGACTCACTTTACCCTCGTCATTTTAATAAAGTACGACTACTCTTTAAATTCATTTTATTTTCCTAATCCTTTATGTCCATTAATCTCTTTTACTTTCACCACTCGGCACCACTCACAATTCTTAAGGATTTCTACTCACGCGATCTCGGCTCCGACATTGTTATAAAATTAAAAAATCCATATTTTCACTTGAAATTTTTATGGAGATTAGTATACTCCATTTATTACTCTATGTAAAAATTTCATAATTTTTAATACTTTTAATTCAATCGTTTATACTTCCAAAGTTCATAATTTGTAGCAGTTTTTATCGTGTAAATCATTTTCACTAAAACGGACCTAACTTTTGAACCGTAAATCGAAATCAAGAGATTGAAGCACCTAAAAATACTTACAACAAGATATATCATTTTAAAGTCAATTTTCAAGAAATCACAATCTATACTTTCTTTACTTCTGCAGAAAACTTAAAGTTACGATTTGACCGTTTTATCGATGTTATGCTCGCGATTCGAGTTTCGTTTTTGCTCTAAACTACTAATCACAAACTAACAATCATCATACCATCATCTTACTAATTAATCCTCTCAATAAAATCAAGTTATTGAGGCCAAAAAATTAACATTAGTATCTAACTAACTAACTTTCAAGAAATCATCATAATAACCATCAAAACTATGTTTATAACCAAGATCCATGCTTTTCTTAAAACTTAGACCTTAAACAAAGTTTGGGTAAAGATTTATAACTTTATTGGTATCTTAAGAAGTTCTCTCCTTGATGGATGATGCTTGGTGAGGCTTGGATGTGCTTAAGAATCCTAGATGTTTCCATAAAAATCAAGAAATCAAGAAAAGTCACTATTTGGCACTATTCTTTAACACTTTCATGGATTTATTTAACCTTTCAAACCTTAATGAAATTCTATGAAAAAATTATCTTACCTTAGTTTGATATGGAGGAAGCTTGGGATTAAATATAGCATTTATCCATGGCTAGAAGTTGAAGTTTGAGTTTTGTGTTCTTGGTTTCTTTGAAAAAGCCGAATGGCTTCAAGGGGGAGAGAGAAGAGAGAATGTTTCTTGCTTTCTTGGTTGCTTCTTATGTAAGTGTTAGATTGTTTGTGTATATAATCTTAGATATGCATATCTGTACATATCTTCTAGCATGGCTAATTTTCAAAGCCTAAATAATAGCCAAGTACTATAACTACATGCTTGGTTACTATTCTCTTAGCTAGGTTACTATGCTCCTTGGTTAATCACTATTTGATTTCCAATCCTTGGTTACATTTTTACTAATTATTTTGCATGGCTTTCATGGAAAGTTGCATGGGCTTGATACATTTTATTTATTCACTTACGTATTCGCTTGGTCACTTATTCGTTTTCGTAATAAATCTTCATAAGCGATTCGCGGGATAAATTCTTTTCTTATAAGTACTTTATGCTTTGAGACCTTGTACTTGGATTTTAATTTGTAGAATTCTAGATTCGTGATTGTAATGTGATTCTTGTATTCCCTGATGGTTCGTAAGATAAGATCGTTTTACAAAGTTCGTTTTCTTCAAAAACTAATGGCTTTTACATACATTCATTTAGTACGTATAATCACAATATTTTCATGCATAACCTAGTATGGGCTAAAAAAAATTCCCCGATCACCATGGTTACTATTCATCGAATGTTTTACAAAGTCCCAAAAATTTGGGTTATTACAGTAATTCATCTCAAGAATCCTCCTCCTCTTCATTCCCTTCTCCCTGAGCGACCTCGTCCTCCTCTTCTTCACCATCTTCATGTGAGTCAGCCTCAGAGGAATAGCTACTACTCCCTAGAACCGGCTCCCGGATCTTCCCATAGAGAGCCACTTTGAAGCTAGGGCTCTCTAAAGGAGCTTTGCCCTTATAACCAAAATCCCCATGACTCAAACTGGATAAGGAATACTGGCGCGTAGTCTCGGGTATGGACCTGGAGGCCTGTCCAGATATATCAACCACATGAGTTGTACAAAGGCAAGTGAAAAGGATCAGGTCAACCACGTCTGTATACAGGCTGTGAACGTCCTTGACGCCCCTTTTCCATCAAATTTCCAGATTCACAGGGCGCATCTGATCGTCATGATCATCCATCATCTAGAGAAACTTTTTGGATCCATGATACACTTTCACGAGTTTTCTCCGCTCCATCTTCCTCTTTTTCATCTCCATGGAGTGCTTCTTCTCGAAGATAGCGGCCTTGTCCTCCACTTGATGTACCTTAGACTCCCACTCCTCTGAAGAGATTTTTATCTTGTTCATGGAAACTTGCAATGCTCTGTAGTCGCTCCTCATCTTGATGCTTTATGTAGAAGATGGGGTAAAATAGGCATTATCCTGGCAAAGAAAACAAAATGAGAGGTCATAAAAAAGCCTAACTCCAAGGAAGACATGGGTAAGATGTTATGGCGACCAAGACTTAAGAGGGTCGAGTCCCCTACATGGAGGGTCTAGGATGAACAAGACCTTTTTGAGGATCTGATCCTGGCCGACCAAGACTAGGATCGGCCGAGTCCTTTACTTGGGGCCTCTAACTGACCAGAACCTCTACGGAGGAGGTTCTAGAGCCTCCTGAAGGACTTCTCATAACCCTCCTGTGAAAATTTTGTGAAAGTTTTGAAGAAATATGCTGAAAGAAGTGCGTTTGATCAAAAAAAATTACAAGTTTAAAGTACTTGATACAAGGCATAAGCCCTTAACATCTCGGCCTTGAGTAGGTTATCACCCGATGAGATGTGAACAAGATCCGGGGGAGTAATCCAATTTTTTAACCATTCAAAAGCAAGGGTCGGACTCCCGAATACCGATTCATTAGTGGATATGCCCCACGAAGTTTCGAAGGGGATCTTCACCTTTCCATCCAAATCCTTAGCCCTTTTCTTTCCAGAGACGGGGGCCTCAAAGAACGCTGGGACTTTAGGAATGCGGCTAGCCTGCTTGGCAGCTTCCCTAACCATCCTTCCAGTGATCATGTCACTCTTGTCAGTCAATGAATCCAAGGCTTCAGTAGATGAAATAAAACAAAGAACAGATAGATAGAAGAACAAACTTGACCAAGTTTGAGATAGAATAAAAATGAATACCCTCTTTAGAAAGGCTGCTAATGTCAGCCTAAACGAGCTTTGTCTCCGTAACAAATTCCCAATAGGGGGTTTGTCCATCTTCCTTAATAAGATGGTCATGAGCATAGAGCTAAGCATATATGAGGTGAAGAATGTGGTGAGCACTGTCTACGAGACAGTTAAAATCATGTTTGAAATATACTCTCCGGTCACCTTCCTTCCACTCCAAGACCACAAACATTTTATTCTATTGATTGATCGAGTCATGAAGAGAGTGAGTGTTCATAATATGAGTAACACGGGGCTTGTGTTGTAGTAGAACCCAGTCGAGCCTGGATGAAGGGGATGCCTTCAACATGAATATGCTTCGAAACATCAAAATACTTAAAGGAATTCCAAGGTCATTGCATGGGTTAACCTTTAGCTCGACAAGGAGTATGGGAATGAAAGGGTGCAGTGGGAACCTTAACCCGAATTTTAACGCTGCCTTATATACATACAGTCTGATGGTACTTAGGTTGTAAGTCCACTCATTGAACTTGGCCTTGTAAACCTTTATACAGTCAGGCCAGGGATAACTTGAACGAATCTCATCAACGTCCTCTTCATCGAGCACAATTTTATGCTTGAACGAATGAAAGTGCACGGTTCTCGGATACTCGTAGGCCCTCTCATCTAGCATTCTCTTTAGGATATTCAAATGAAAGTTATACCTTTCAGTGACCGAATCGTGGCTCGTTGTGCATAGCTTCCTTAGCTGAGATGGAGGGCTTGCTGTAAGGATCTTAAGACATCCTAAAACCCTTAAGAAGTTGAGAGCTTCTAAGTTTGAGAAAATTTTGGAGGAGTTGAGAAATGAAGATGTGAATGAAAATGAGCACTTCTCATATTTTTTAAAAGGAAAAGAGGTACCTGCTACAACAGTTCACAACTCTTCCTAGTTCTTTCTAGCAAGTATCGCTTAAAAAAGACCGGAAAATGGTAGGGAAAAATATCGAGAATTGAGAGGAAATGACATAATAAATGAACAAATTGATGCATAATGTCGCTTATCGTATCAGTCCTCCAAGAAAAGTTTGATGAAGGCTAAACACAAGTCGTTAGTCTTAATTCGATGATTAATTATACTAATCACAGTGATTAATGAAAACCTTAAAGATCAAAGCAAGGTTAAGCACTTAATCCAACATTAATGGCCATCTATTGCCACGACTCAATTAAGGGAACATTCTGAGAAATAGGTTTCGTGAAGAGCAAAGCGTTCACGAGAACAAGAGCAGAATGTTCACTAGAAGATGAGTAGAACATCCACAAAAAAAGTAGAACATTCACCATAACAAGCCTAGAATGTTCATAGGGACGAATATAAAAAGTTCATAGAACGTCCACCTCCCGCCGACCAGGACCATTATGGAGGTGGCTCCATGGCCGACCAAGAGGAGGAGGGGCCAAGTCCTCCACATGGAGGCCTCTCGCTGACCAAATACTCAATGGAGGTTGGTCTAGAGCCTCCTGGAGGATATTCAGTGACCCTCCTGGGAAATTTTTGAAAGTTTTCTGAAAATTTGGTGCCCACCAAAAATAAGTTTTGTGAAGACTAGAACATCCACGAGAACAAGTTTCGTGAAGACTAGAACGTCCACGAGAACAAGTTCCGTGAAGACTAGAACATCCACGAAAACAAGTTTCACGAAGACTAGAAATTTCACTAGAACAAGTTTCGCGAAGACTAGAACGTCCACTAGAACAAGATTCGTGAAGACCAGAAAATTCAAGGAAACAAGTTTCGTAAAGAGTAGAACGTTCACTGGAACAAGTGGATAACGTTCACTAGAACAAGTGCAGAACGTTCACTAGAACAAGTACAGAGTATTCACGAGAGCAAGAACAGAAAAGTTTCAAGAGTCTCCATGACCAAGCCGACCAGGAATGCCATGGAGGTGGCTCCATGGCCGCCCAAGAGTAGGAAGAGTCGAGTCCTCTACATGGAGGGCTTAAGGGCCACCGGAACCTCCCGCAAAAAAAAAAGAAAAAAGAAAATTTCAGAACGTTCACCTCCCGGCCGACCAGGAGGCTCAACCCCGGCCGACCAAGAGCAGGAGGGGCTGAGTCCTCCATATGGAGGCCTCTGGCCGACCAGAACCTCCACGGAGGTTGATCTAGATCCTCCTAGAGAATTTCTGGTGACCTTTGGTGAAAGTTTTTGAATTTTTTTGTTAAAAATTGAAAATTTTGATTTTTTTTTTGAAATTTCCAGGATTTTAAACTTAGCCCCGATTGGGGCCGATTAGTGAAACTTAGCCCCGACTAGTGCATACTAGCATGAATTCAGGGTAATTAGTGGCTTGTGTGATATAATTAGCCCCGTTTAGGGTCGTTTAACTTATTCGCGCACATGATTAGCATGAATTGGGTGTAATTAGTGGCTTGTGAGTACTAATTAGTCCCGATTAAGATAAATTAGCCCCGATAAGGGCAGATTAGCCTCGATTAAGACCAATTAGCGTATTTTAGCTTAAAAGTAGGCTATTTTAAGCCTAATTAGCAGTTTGTACATGGAAATTAACCCCAATTAGGGCCAATTAACCCAGATTAGGGCCGATTAGCAGCTTTTGCCCTATAATTAACCTTGACGAAGGTTAGGGGGGATAAAAGCTCGCTTTTGAGTCCCTATTGGGACCGTTTAGCCTGTGTGAAGGCCCTACGTGTATATACTCATACTAAGAAAGGATCCTAATGAAAGGATATAGAATCTCTTGCCTTATAGGAGTCCTAATTACCATCTAATTTGGAGACATGTCCACCAAGCTCACAACACCAGTCTAACCCTAGACTCACCTCTATATAAAGGGCTCTACTCCTGTATTTAGAACTATGTTTTGGCTCAATCCTCGAATAAGGACATGCATGCCACTACGTCCTTGGTGGGGCCTCGCTGCCATAGCCCCGAGGGCATCATCAAGAACAAAGTTTTTGGCTTAGTTCTTTACAACACAAAGATATGTAGGCATCTTACGAGGATAGCCAGTCCCCACCGCAAGAACAACCAATAAAGATCGAAACTCACAAACCCTAGTATTAAATACTAACGAACCCTAGTTTTATTGCACAATGTTGTATATAATAAACTTATTTTTAACAAATAAATTTAATTTGTTAGCTAATCTGAAATCGACAATGTTAGTCACTACGCCATGAGTGGGCTACTGTAATACAAGTGTTACCAGAAGCGTTATATTTGCTAATAAATTTTTGTCCTATTGTAAGCTCTCAATTAGTGTTACAATAGCTATAAAATTAGTGTTGCACAAAAATCCAGGTATTGCACAACATGTAACACCAACAACTAGTGTTACATTAGTTACTTTTTTAATTTTAAAAAATATTAAAGTGAAAAAACTATCATCCGTTAGTATTAAAATTATATTCTGGTTTATTTGTGAATGAAAATTATAATATATAATATAATATAATAAAATTTATAAAAATAAATTGTACATAAATACTGAAATTACTTGTATTTTAAGGATCTTAATTAGTTCATGGGATGCAGCTGGTTTCTGAAATTAGGGCTTTGAATTTGAGTTCAAAATATGGGTTTCTTCAGTTTTGAGTTCAATTAGGGCTTCTATCTACTTGAACTTCAACTAATCGCTCTCTATTTATGTGTGCACGGTTTTTTCAGATCTTTGAATTTATAATGGAGAGTGATGAAGTTGAAAGATTCATCCTATTCCAACATCAATTCGACAAAAAAATTGCTTCTCATCTACTCTCTCTCTCTCTCCCGCTCTCTCTCTCTCTCCCTCTCTCTCTCTCTCTCTCTCTCTCTCTCTCTCTCTCCCTCCCTCCCTCCCTCCCTCTCCCCCTCCCTCCCTCTCCCCCTCTATTTATTAATAATGTAAACATTCTTGTGTATATGCGTAACCAAGTAACAATCACAATGCTTATTTTCAAATTATTACTGAAAAGAACCGCCGTGAAATCTTAAAGTACCTCTTTCAAGGTTCTTCATCTTTCTATCCATTTTTTAATTAATTTGTATAGATATGTATGTTTATCTTTACTACTGTGATGCTTTCTAGTTTGATATTTTATATATGTTTAATTATGTGCATATGCATAATTATAGAGGGTGTGTGCTATGCCAAGAAGGACTACAATTTGGCTAAGCACCCAGATATTAATGTCCCGAATCTTCAAGTTATTAAGTTAATGCAGAGCTTTAAGTCTAAGGAATATGTTCGCGAGACTGAGTTTATATACAACCGCGTCTGGGTGTGTTTAAATGCATTGAAAGATGATGAATATATGTTTGATGCTGTGATATTCTTACTATAATGATGGTGTTTGTCTTGTCAGGTATGTTGAGGTAGATGAATAAGAGGATGTGAAGTTGTATTAAAATATATACATTATACCGCTGATCATGCTTGAGTGCAGGTCCAATATATTTTGAGCCGGTGATGTATAATGGGACTTTATTTACCGTGATCCTAAATCCCAACACATGGACAAAGGTGTGTTGCTATGCACTATAATTATATTCCGCATATCATAGTACTGTCAGAATATGAGCAACATTAAGATTTGCAAGAACCATATCTGATAATATCTTCCATTCACAAGGTTTAGTAATTTACGTTTCACGAATCTCTAGTAAAGTAAACTATTTAATATTTTTAAATAGTTTATATAATTTTTAACACCGGATAATGTAGTTTATGTAATGTGGTTTTTTTATGTCAGCTTTTGTTCTGAATAATGTTGTTTGGTTTGGTTGGATAGATTGTACAAGCAAGCAGCTCTACTGAGGAAGAGAAAACTTATACATTACCAATGTAACGAATGTTTCTTCTCGCATGTTATTTTTTTTTCTTTTTTCTTTTTGAACTTCCTATTTTCATAGACTAACGGGTTTGATCTTTTTTATTTTAACTGTTGGATTATTGTTAAGACTATTTCTTAGTTTATACCATCTTTATTATTTTTGAATTAGTTTATAAGTAGTGCAGGAAATGATCTTTTTCCTCGTATAGGGTCTTTTGGTTTGGTTGAAAATTATGATAACAGCCCCTCTAACTAACCCAATTATTAAAAGAGGCAAGTGAAGAATCAAAAGCATGAAAATTTGATGCATATGAGGACTGAAATAAAGATCAAAGTAAAGTAAGTTACTATGTCACTACTACTTTTTCATACAGATGATTAAACTGGGAGATTTCTGTACACACAGTTGTATTGGAGTTAAAAAATAAGCCATTTAGCCACATACTATATCGCAGAAATTTGTGAAATTACACAGTTTCATAGAGTTGAGTTGAGTGGTCAGGGAAGGATTGTTGGTTTATGATTTTGGCTATGTGTTAGGTCACACACACTGTAGAGGGGGTGAATACAGTGTAAAATACAATCAAATCGAACTTTTAATATTTCAAGTAACAGAAAATAAACTTTATTATAACAATAAACTCTGTTACAGTATGGAATTATTACCTCTCAGTGATGAACAACTATCACAAGAGCTGCTAGGGTTACAATGAATAATCTTCTCGAATATGATAACACTTATAGTGTAAATCCTATGTCTGTGTTTATATACTACACAGTTACAAGATAATCGCTAATTGATATGGAATATAATTCTGCTTCCTAAAATATATCAATCAGATATCTTTTCTTCCAAGTATTCTATTCTTCATAGAATTCCTTCTTCATGCATATCTCTTCTTATGTTTATCTCGATCTTCTTTCCTTTAATCAGCTACTGTCCTTATCTGAACGTCCTTCAGCACTTAAGTTCTGATATCCATCTTCTGATGATTATCTCCTGATAATATAAGTACTAATATCCTTAAGTCCTGCCTTTCAGTATAAGTACTGATTCCCAGTTAAGCACTAATTTGTCTTGTTAAGTAAGATCTGAAAACTAAACATAAATCATATTAGCCATGACATTATCAAATATATCTAACAATCTCCCCCAACTTGTAAATTAGCATAATATACAAGTTCAACAGATATTTGATGATGTCAAAAACATTAAGTACAAATGCATGAGAATTAGACTAGATAACTACAACTTACAGCCCTTAAAGCTTTACCAACATTTAACTTCTGATAACAGCTTCAGTCTGTACAAATATCAAAATTTAATCAGTTGTAGATCTTGACTTGGCTTCATCTTCTGATCTCTCTGATGTCAGGAGTTGTTCTGAGATAGTTCTTCAACAAACATCTCTCAGCATATCTAAGTTCATCAATCATCCTCCTTTTAGCATCTTTAAGCTCTGCATTATCTTCATCAATTTGAAAGATTGCAGCCCTGAGATCATTAATCTTTGCTTTTCTTATATCCTGATCCAGTCTGATCAGATAAGCTTTATCAGACTCAAGATTGAATTCCACAGCCCTGTACCCTAGAAAGGTAGTTATAATTTGAGCAGAATTGGGCTTCATTTCAACTATATCACCCTTGTGATCTCTGTACTTTGGAACATATGTGCTGTCAGACTTAATAGAATAAAGCCTTTTCTGTCTCTGAATCTGATCCTTCAAATAGTTTGCAGCAGTTCCTATCAATTTGTCATCCACTTGAAGTAAGAATAGTACATGCTCCAATTCTTCAAAATACTTCAATGGAATGGCATTTTGCCTTATATGATAAACCCTGCCATCTGTCATGAAGTACAACAAGATGTATTCTTTCAAGTAGGTATGGTAAACCATTTGTACAGATTCCAGTTGATTCAATCTCTCAGGAGTTGCTCTAATACCTGTACACTCAAGGAAGTTGGATCATTGGTAGTGTTCTGTATTCTTCTTTCATCAGCACTTCCCAATCTAGTTTTATCTCTTGCTTCCTTTCCAGTAACTACTCTAGCTTCAAAACCACTTGCAGCAGTCTTCAAAGGTTGAGTCTGTTTTGGTTTAGTGAATCCTGGTAGGAGTGTCTTTGGTCTATCTTTTGATATCAAGTTAACTTGAGCTGTGTCAGAGGTTACTTGCTTCTTTTGAATATCAGAACTTACAGTTTCTTGACTCTGAACAACTTGAGCCATGTCAGAGGTTGTTTTAAGAACTTTTCTTGAAGTCAGAGCAAGATCATCCTTTTCATCAGTGATTTCTTCATTCTCGGGAGGCACATAAACCTTGATAGGTTCACCAACCTTTTCTTTACCCTTGGATCTTGGATCTATCTGCGGTTGTGATTTAGCCAATGTTGCTTCAGTACGTGTCCTTTCTTTGATCACAATGCCTTTGAGTTTTGGAAGTGGCTTTTTACCAAAAGCTTCAGATTTAGATGTGACTTTCTCTGATTTAAGTCTGGCTTCTTCTTCCATTAAACTCTCCAAGTCCATTCCTGAATTTTCCTGAAGAAATAACTGTCTTGACATTTCTTCATCAAGATCTAAAAGTTCATCAGAACTTATCCTTTTACCAGTAGCAGAACTTATTCTTTTCCCAGTATCAAAACTTGTCCTGTGACTTGTGATTTCAGCTTTTCTTGATGTGAAACCTCTACCTTGACTATGACCTCTACCCATTCCAGAGCTTCCTTGATCATCCTTTTCATTATCCTTCCCTTTCAGTATCTTGTCAGTCTTGCATTTGGACTTAATTACTATCTCCCCCTTTTTGGCATCAGCAGGAAGTAGAAGAGAGACAAGCAATTTCACTGAGGCTTGGATTTCAGTAAGTTGAGATTGCTGAGAAGCTTGATTTGTCAGAATATCATTAATCTGAGCTTGTTGTTTCTCTTGAGACTTCTCAATATAAGCAATCCTGTCAAAGGTAGGTTGGAAGAACTTTTTCTTATCAATCTTTTGAACTTGTTCCTGTTTGATGAATTCTTCCTAAATCTTGTGTAGCTCAATATGAGTAGTTGAATGAAGACCTTGTAGATGTTTAGTACTCAATGAAGTGACTCTAAGCTGGGTTTTGAAATCATCAGAATTTAACAGTTCATCAGCTTTAGTCAAGTGCTCAGCAAGATGCTTGTCATTTGGAACACAGGAAACTGAGTTCCATTCCTTAGTTCACTCCTGTCCTGCAGGAGTTTCACTCCAAGGCACTGGTGCTTCTCTGGTAACAAACTTCTTAACAAGTTCAGACTTAAGAATAGTTTGTTGAGGAGCATGTCCTGAAGGACCTGCTGCATCAGCATCTGCATTTGGAGCAGCATCACCAGTATCTCCAGCATTGGCAGTATCAGAACTTACAGAATCAGTATCTTCTGATAAAACAACAGTGTGAGTAGCAATGGAGGCTTCAGCATCCTCTAATTGCTGATCGGGTTCTAAGTTCTGATCAACAACCATATCCTGATGCTCACCTAAATTCTGATCATCAGCATCTAGATGCAGAGAAGGTGTAGTAGATAACTCTGGAGTTTGAACAACATCAGTAACAGGTGTTGTTGAAGGATTAGTTGTTATTGGAGCTTCTAAGAAAATTACTTCAAGCACAACCAAGTTTTGAACATCAATATCAGCACTTGTGCCTGGATCAACAGGAGATACAGATGGTGTGTTGACCTTTTCAGAAACAGCTTCCTGAGATGGAGTTGATGAAGAAGAAGTGACTATAACAAATTCCTTTTCCTGTGAGATCAGAGATTCTTGATCCCCTTCCTGAGTTGCTACTGCTTCATCATCTGAAACAGGTCTTTTTGCCCTCTGTTTCTTGTATCTCTTTATAGATTTGAATTCCTTGGGAGTTTCAGGAACTGTCATTCTTCTAAGCCTCTCGAGAAGCCTAGATCCGCCAATTCCAGAATCCTTCTGAGAAGTCACTTTCTCAGCTTGTTTAACAACAGGTTCTGAAGAAGGAACCTGTTCCTCAGTATCAGATTCATCTCTCAAAGCAATCTTCCCTTTCTTTTGAGGTGTTTGAGGAACAGTCTTTGTCCTCTTAGGTTTGGAAAATGAAGGCTTCACAGTAGGTGCTGAGGATGAGGGTTGAACGGTCTGTGAAGTGGAGAGATAGGATTTGATATATTGCCTGAGGGTTGGTTAAGTAGAATGAGTGGTAGGTGCTGATGGTTGTTGTGGTGTTTGTATGGTTGTTATTGGTTGGACATCAGAATAAACAGATTTATAAGTATCAGAATCAGCATTTACTAAGATCTGTTTTATAGACTGAAGAATCTGTAAAGGTCTAACCACTGATTTCTTAGTGTCAACATTTATCAGGTCATTAAAGTAACATTTTGCAACCTTAAAAGGTGGAGTTGAGGAACTGACTAATTGAGGTTCATCAGTGCAAAAAGTATATATAAGTTGACAGAATCTAGCAAAGTAAACAACATTCCTATCCTCTGTCATCCTATCCCCAATAAAACCAATTATAGCAGTTGCAAAATCAAAATGAGTTTGGTTTATAATAGCATACCCGATGTGCTGACTCATAATAGGGATAGCATCAAAATTCGAACACTTGTTCCCAAAAGCTTTAGTGATGCAGTCGAAGAAGAAGCTCCATTCTCTTCTGATATGAGCCCGTTTCAACTTCCCAAGCTTTGCCAAACTCTGTTCATACCCCAAATTGGCCATTAACTCCTGAAGAGCTGATTCCTTTGGAATTGAAAAGGTACATCATTCTGAGAGATGTAGAGCCTTGCATATTGTACCAGGAGTGACTGCATATGAAGAATCACCCACTTCGAAAACAATACTGGGAGTGCCATGTGTACCACCATTATCAAAGTGCCCAGTCCGCCAAAATGTCAGAACTTGTTGGCTTGAAAAGACTGAAGGCTGGGTCAATGCATACCCAATCTCACTTTGTGCAAGAAGATCTTGCACAAAATGCAATTCAGATGGAGCTTCAACATGATCAAGAATTGCAGCATAGTTATTTGGAACAAACTTAGCTCCATCAATGATTTAATCCTTAGGTGCCATGTGAAAAATTGAGATTTTAAGAGTGCCTGTTAGGTGTTTGAGAAAATGTCTGTATGAAAAACCAACGTGAGAAGAAGAAAGAGAGTAAAAGCAAGTAGAGAAAAAGTATGAAAGGAAATAAAAGATTAAAAAAATCTTCTCTCTGTCTTACTTATACTCTTTAAAAAAAATGTAACCGTTGGACACCTGTCAGACATGCAGTAATAACGGATAGTTATTGGGCACGAGAAAACAGTAATCATTACTATACCACTTACCGTTTTTCAAGGAGAAACTGTTCCACTTACCCAGATATTCCATTAATCAAGGTGAAACAGTTTTAATTAAAAATTGAAACCGTTCCCACTAAATTATTTTTCACTGCAACATTAATATTCTGAAAATAAATCAAGTGAAAATGACCAAAATAAATCAGACGAGTAAGTACTGATAAAGAAAAATCAGAACTTAAATTAAAACAGAATTTATATGGTCATCAGAATATGAATATTTATCAGGATTTATCAATGCATTACAAAATATCTTAGAGACAAAATCTTGAAACAAAAACAAATTTCATTAATATATCAAGAGAATACATTCATGAAATTGAAATTACATTAGAATTTATACAAGATTTCCCTAAGCTGCTAAACCTAACATCAACAGCCTTAGTCCTAGCTCAAGAAGCAGGGCAAGGCTGATGATGAAGAAAAACAGGAAGAAGAAAATAAATCATTTCTTCTTCCTACTCTCGACAAACAGAATGGCGAGTCGAATGATTCGCTCTTGCTGGCGGAGAGCTTCCAACCTTTCCTCCTCCAATCGCTCCAGATGGCGATGGTAATCCATATAGAAGAAGAGGAGGTGGGTGAGTACCTCCTGGGGCACAGAGTCCCATATTTCATCAGGAATGGCAGTGATGTGCCATTCATGCTGCCAATCGGCACAACTTAGCTCCATATTGAAGGTTTTGTAGTTCAAAAATATATTGTATCTGACCATGGTGTTTTTGATAGAAAAAGTATGAAGGTAGGTTTGTGAGTAAAGATTTGATGGGAAGGCTGAAGTGAAGTGGTTGCTTATATAGGCAAGAGAATGCCAGGAGACACAAAGAAATTTAATATTGACAGGTAGAATTAATTCTACCTCATCTCACCAGACTTGGAAAAAGAAAAACATTCATTGGAAAGAGAAAACATGGTTTAATGCGCACAAGAAGCAAGTAAAAGTTGATTGTTCATGTACGAGTACCACTATCCCTAAATATAGTGACTGTTAATCTTCCACTTCAACATATCAGGTGTAAACTGAGACTGTTCTTAAATTTTATCCACAAATAAGTCAAGTAAAGAATCAGACTTTAATATCAGAACTTAGACTTAAATCAGAACTTAACGGTCATCAGAACATAATTTCTTAACTCGAAAAATGAATGCCTATCTTAGTAAGTCCTCACACAAATTCTGATTTATATTCTTCAGAATTTAATCATCAGAACATGCAATCAGAACTTGTCCTCAGAATTTGTGCAATGTGACACAATAACTATTCATCTAAAACAATATAGATCACCATAGTGATTTTCATCATTCATATGGAGTGTTTAGTGTGTGCATTAAGGTAAATATCAGACAAGGAGTAAAGTCTGATTCACTTCAGTACATCTTAGAAATAAGGCATAACTAAAACTTTGATAAAGAGCTGTCATTATTCTGAAACCTACTGTTGAATTAGTTCATGCATGAGTCCACCTCAACTATTGTGTGCTAATTTTATGCATCTTTTTGAATTCCATTTTACAATGGCTTCTCAGTGTAAGTGAGTCACAACTGCTCATCAGAATTTATGCTATTATCAGAGTATTTCTCCAGTAATCATAGAGTGTGAAAAGTCACCAAGAAAATATTTTATTTGCTTTTCTGATGCATATTACTTAATACCAGCAATGCACTTGGGTCTTCCCTTCCACATTTTTACTCTAGATCTCAAAGGAGTACCTGATTTTTAATCCTTGATTCTTTTGCTTTTTCTTTTGATAAGTGAGGTTTATCAGCACTTAGTACATTCAACAGATTTACTAGCATCAGAACTTAACAGATGAGTAGCATTATTCTAGTTTGTGACTTAGTAATAAGATAGATAAAGTAAACTCAACTAAGCTCAATTATCAGAATTTGCTTGTGTCAATAGATTTCCACAGAAATAATTACTTCTTACATGGGATCCCTTGTTTATTGAAGACTACTAGTTCAGCATCTAGCACAGTTATCCTCATAGGATTGAATAGTTACTTAAACAGACATATCACTTATCAGAGTTTGGAAACATATTTCAGACATCAGTCAGTACTTAAACACATTTGTCAATTAATCACAGAATACACAAAGAGATTAAATTCTGTAAATACTGATCATAAAGTCTGATATAACAGAACAAAACTAAGCAGATTTAGAGAAAGAACCTGAAACCATTCCAATTTCATTTACCAATCTTGTAAAAGTGGCTTCACACAATGGTTTTGTGAAGATATCTGCTAGTTGTTGATCTGTTGGAACAAAGTGCAATTCCACTGTACCTTCATCCACATGTTCCCTTATGAAGTGGTACCTGATGCTGATGTGCTTTGTCATACAGTGTTGAACTGGATTACCTGTCATAGCAATAGCACTTTGATTATCACAGTAAATAGGGATTTTGAAATATGTTAACCCATAATCTAGTAACTGATTTTTCATCCAAAGAATCTGTGCACAACAGCTTCCTGCAGCAATATATTCTGCTTCTGTAGTTGATGTGGAAATTGACTTTTGTTTCTTGCTAAACCAAGAAACTAATCTGCCTCCAAGAAATTGGCAGCTTCCACTTGTGCTTTTCCTGTCAATTTTGCAACCTGCAAAATCTGCATCTGAGTAACCTATTAGTTTAAAATCTGATTCTCTGGGATACCACAATCCCAGACCAGCTGTTCCCTTAAGATACTTGAATATTCTTTTTACAGCTGTTAAGTGAGGTTCTCTTGGATCTGCTTGAAATCTTGCACAAAGACAGGTAGCATACATGATATCAGGTTTACTAGCAGTTAGATAGAGTAGAGAGCCAATCATACCTCTGTAATCAGTAATATCTACTGATTTACCAGTATCCTTGTCCAGTTTTGTTGCAGTGGCCATGGGAGTGGATGCACTTGAACAATCTTGTATTCCAAATTTCTTCAGCAAGTTTCTGGTGTACTTAGTTTGACAAATAAAAGTTCCTTCTTCATTCTGCTTGACTTGAAGGCCCAGAAAATAGCTAAGTTCCCCCATCATACTCATCTGATACCTTGACTGCATCAGTTTGGCAAACTTCTTGCAAAGTCTGTCATTTGTAGACCCAAAAATGATATCATCAACATAAATCTGGACCAGAAGTAAGTCCTTCCCATGGTTGAGGTAGAATAGTGTTTTGTCTATAGTCCCTCTGTTGAATCCACTTTCCAGAAGAAACTGAGCTAAACTCTCATACTATGCTCTGGGAGCTTGCTTAAGTCCATAAAGTGCTTTATCAAGCCTGTAGACGTAATCTGGATGTTTGGAATCTACAAAGCCTGGAGGTTGTTCAACATATACTTCCTCTTCCAATTCTCCATTGAGAAAATCACTTTTCACATCCATTTGAATGATAGTAAACTTCTTGTGAGCAGCATAAGCCAAAAATATCCTTATGGCTTCTAATCTAGCAACTGGTGCAAATGTTTCATCATAATCAATTCCCTCCTGTTAAGAATATCCTTTTGCAACCAGCCTTGCCTTATTCCTTGTAATTATGCCATCACTGTCAGTTTTGTTTATGAATACCCACTTTGTACCAACAACAGATCTATTCTTTGGTCTTGGCACTAGGGTCCAGACTTTGTTTCTTTCAAATTCATTTAACTCTTCCTGCATTGCTTGCACCCAATCAGCATCTTGAAGAACTTCTTCCACTTTCTTTGGCTCAGTCTGAGAGAGAAAAGAATTGTAAAGACATCCGTTTGAAGTACCTGTTCTAGTTCTGACACCTGCATCAGGATTTCCAATTATCAAATCAGGTGTATGTGATTTAGTCCACTTCCTTGCAGATGGAAGGTTTTCTCTAGAACTGGATGCTCCCCCATGATCCATGCTGTCTTCATTTTCATTTTCTGATGCTCCCCCTGAAACTATGCTCTCTGAGTTGGATTCTTCAGAATTTAGATTTTCAGCACTATCAGAACTTGGCTTATCAGAACTTGACAAATCAGAACTTGAAGAGCCAGATGTATGTTCTGATGCTTCTTGAGATGTGGTAAGATCTTGAGTATGCTCCCCCTACAAAGGTGCATCTTTCTTTGGCGTAGTCACCACAGTTTCAATAACATCAGAGTTTAATCCATCAGAGTTTACAGTATCAGGACTTAGACTGTCATGATATTCAGTATCAGAATTTGAGTCTTCATTTTCAAATCTCAGCTGATCATGGTCAATAAGATCTTCAAGACCAGTAATCTTCTTGTCATCAAAAGAGACATTGATAGATTCTATGACCACTTTTGTTCTCAAATTATAGACTCTGAAGGCTTTTGTGGAAAGTGGATATCTAACAAATATTCCTTCATCAGCTTTTAGATCAAACTTGGATAGCTGTTCAGGATGAGTCTTGAGAACAAAACACTTGCATCCAAATACATGAAAGTACTTCAGATTTGGCTTCTTTTTCTTCACCATCTCATATGGTGTTTTTTCTTGCTTGTTAATGAGTGTTGCATTTTGAGTAAAACAAGCAGTCTGCACAGCTTCAGCCCAGAAATAGGTTGGAAGCTTTGCTTCTTCAAGCATTGTACGTGCAACTTCAATGAGAGTTCTATTCTTCCTTTCAACAACTCCATTTTGCTGTGGAGTTCCAGGAGCAGAAAATTCCTGCTTAATTCCATGGTTTTTACAGAACTCTTCCATTATCAAATTCTTGAACTCAGTGCCATTATCGCTCCTTATTGTTTTCACAGAATCTTTGACCAATTTATCCAGATGTTTGACATGATCAATCAAGATAGATGCAGTTTCACTTTTTGTGTGCAAGAAATACACCCATGTGTATCTAGTGAACTCATCCACTATGACCAATGCATATTTCTTCTTTGCAATAGACATGACATTTACTGGACCAAATAGATCAACATGTAATAGATGATAAGGCTCAAGAATTGATGATTCAGTTTTGCTCTTGAATGAAGATTTTCTTTGTTTGGCCTTCTTACAAGAATCACAAAGGCCATCAGGAGCAAATACTGACTTTGGCAGTCCTCTCACAAGATCTTTCTTGACCAGCTCATTTGTATTGTTAAAATTTAAATGAGAGAGTTTCTTGTACCAATTCCAGCTTTCTTCAATTGATGTTCTACTCATCAGACAGATTGCAGAACCATCAGTACTTGTTGAAAGCTTAGCTTCATAAATGTTACCACGCCTGTATCCTTTCAAAACAACCTTGCCTTTAGATTTACTCACAACTTCACAGTGTTCTTCAAAGAAATCAACATGATAACCTCTGTCACAGATTTGACTTATACTCAGCAGATTGTGTTTAAGTCCTGAGCTACTTCTTTAATGATGACATTCCCAAGATTGATATTGCCATATCCCAATGTTTTTCCAATGTTGCTATCTCCATAAGAAACACTTGGGCCAGCTTTCTCCACAAAGTCTGATAGCAGGGCTTTATTTCCAGTCATATGTCCTGAACATCCACTGTCCAGAACTAGGATATTTTTCCTGTTGCCCTGCAATCACAAAGACCATTAATTATTAGTTTTAAGGACCCAGACTTGCTTGGATCCTTTGGCCTTATCAAGTTTGTTAACATTTGCAGCGGATTTAGCATCAGAGTTTATGTTAACATTTTTCTTATCAGAACTTACACTATCAGACTTTGAATCAGAATTTACACTAGAAGGAACAATGGAAACTTTCTTCAAAGAAAGTTTTATTTGATAATAATCATAGTACAAACTATGATATTCCTTACAAGTATAAATGGAATGCCATAAACTACCACAATGAAAACAAGGATTTTGTGGTTTATATCTAACAAACTGACTCTTAACTCCTGATTTTGAAGGTAAGGAGTTTATGTTCTTATTCTTCCTACAAAAAGAAGCCAGATGGTTAGAACTTCCACAGTTATGACACGTTTTCCTGGGAGCATCAGGAACAGGTTTATAATCATTACTTTTATTCACACCTTCCTTTCCATTCCTATTTTTCCTAGGTGATTTAACCTTGTTTGCATTCTTAACATCTTTCAGCTTATGCTTAAGCTGCTTCTTAGTCATTAAGCCTACGTTTACTTCAGCTATCTTTTCCTGTTTTAGTTTGTCAGAAGTTAATTCCACTTTAACTTCTGATTTCACATTATTAGACTTTATAGTTACAAACTTAGCAGGTTTTAACTTTGGCTTTTGCTTAACAACAGGCTTAATTTCTACAGTTCCTTTATCATTCTTATCCTCTCCATAACCTAAGCCCTCTTTCCAATTTTCACTACTTAGCAAATTTTGAGTTGTTCTGCCAGAGTTAGTCCAAGTCCTGATTATCTCTCTTTCCTTTTCTAAGTCAGTTTTTAGAGATTCATTCATTTTCAGCACTTCATCCCTAACATAAAGAGCATCATCTCTATCCTTCTGAGTTTGATGGAACATAACTAACTCTTTTTCTAAGAAATCATTTCTTTTCTTAAAAGCAAGATTTTCAGAAGTTAATCTTTCACACGTTAAAGTTTGATCTCTATAACTAACAAATATGGTTTTAAGATATCTTCTCAACTCATTAATATCATTAGTATGAAAAGTATAAGTAGTCTGAGGTACCTTTGTTTCAGCAGCTTCAGAACTGCTCTCAGCACTTTCTTTATCAGCATTTGCCATCAATGCATAGTTCTCCTCACTTTCAGAGTCTGAGGTGTCTGTCCAGCTTTTCTGCTTTGTGACAAGAGCCTTGCCTGTGTCACCCTTTAACTTCTTGCAATCAGGAGATATGTGGCCTTTCTCACCACAGTTATAGCATTTGACATTGGTATAATCTCCTCTATCAGACTTTCCTCCTCTGCCCTCAGATCTTCTGAAATTCTTCTTATCAGAACTTGTGCCTTTCCTGGAAAACTTCTTTCCCTTCCTGAACTTCCTGTATGCAATCTTTGTAATCCCTTTCACCATAAGAGCACACAGCTTCATCATCTCCTCATCAACATCAGTCTCAGGCAAGCTTTCAGAATCTGAGTCATCATCACTTTCAGAATTTGATGACTCAGTATCAGACTTTATGAAAAGAGCTTTACCCTTGTCTTTCATTGAGGTAGCTGCCTTGGGGAATTCTTCTTCAGCCTTAAGAGCAATTGTCCTTGACTTTCCTCCTTTCCTCTTGCTTCTTTGTTCCATCTCAAGTTCATGAGTCTTGAGCATTCCATAAATTTCATCAAGAGTTGTTTCATCAAGACTGTAGTTGTCTCTTATTGTTGTTGCCTTCAAATCCCAACATTCAGGAAGAGCTAACAGGAATTTAAGGTTTGAATCTTCAAGATCATACTCCTTATTAACCAGTGACAGATCATTCAAGAGTTTGACAAATCTATCATATAAATCAGTCAATGACTCATTAGCCTTTGAGTCAAAGTGTTCATACTCTTGAGTGAGTATTATCTTCCTGTTCTTCTTAATTGTATCAGTTCCCTGACACCTTGTTTCCAGAGCATCCCATATCTCCCTAGCAGTCTTGCAGTTAATTACCCTATTTGACATTACATTATCAATGGCACTATGCAGTAAGTGTCATACCTTAGCATCCTTAGCAATTGATGTGATATCTTCAGCAGTATAATCACTCTTTTTCTTTGGTAAGGTCGTTGCTGTTTCACCTGCAACTGCAACAGCGAGCTTGGTTGGTTTGTGAGGTCCTTCCTTGATTCTATCAAGATATTCTGGATCTGTAGCTTCTAGAAACATGGTCATCCTCACCTTCCATATGGCATATTCAGATGGTCTCAGTATGGGAACTCTGATGGTTTCATACCGACTTTGAATTTGTGTCTTTGGAGGTTCTTCAGTTTTGGTAGGCTTAGTTGGAGTTTCTGTGTCAGACATGATTATGTTTGGATCTTTAACTGTATGTGTGTTAACAGATAAGCTCTGATACCACTTGTTAGGTCACACACACTGTAGAGGGGGTGAATACAGTGTAAAATATAATCAAATCGAACTTTTAATATTTCAAGTAACAGAAAACAAACTTTATTGAAACAATAAACTCTGTTACAGTATGGAACTGTTACCTCTCAGTGATGAACAACTATCACGAGAGCTGCTAGGGTTACAATGAATAATCTTCTCGAATATGATAACACTTATAGTGTAAACCCTATGTCTGTGTTTATATACTACACAGTTACAAGATAATCGCTAATTGATATGGAATATAATTATGCTTCCTAAAATATATCAATCAGATATCTTTTCTTCCAAGTATTCTATTCTTCATAGAATTCCTTCTTCATGCATATCTCTTCTTATGTTTATCTCGATCTTCTTTCCTTTAATCAGCTACTGTCCTTATCTGAACGTCCTTCAGCACTTAAGTTCTGATATCCATCTTCTGATGATTATCTCCTGATAATATAAGTACTGATATCCTTAAGTCCTGACTTCCAGTATAAGTACTGATTCCCAGTTAAGCACTGATTTGTCCTGTTAAGTAAGATCTGAAAACTAAACATAAATCATATTAGCCATGACATTATCAAATATATCTAACACTATGTTTTTGTCTTTTTGACTTTTTCTGAGTTTATACTAGCTGACGAAATGGTGATGTCTGGTCTTCTTTTTACCTAGAAATTTCCTAGTACTATTCTTATACTGGATACGAGAAGGGAAGCATTTGCTTGTTCCCCGATATCAAATAAATTAAACAAAGATAGGGTTCTGGACGCTATTAGAAGTGGCAACCTGTTTTGTTAAACCTTGGCTAGCAACCTGTTTTGTTGAAATTTATGGCAACATTCTCTAAATGGTAAGATTCTTTACCTAGGATGGTCTTTTCCATAAAAAGGCACGATTTAAATAGATGTGTAGTGTTCACTCCATATTAACTGTAGCCCTTCATCCTTCTTACGAGAATGGCCTCTTCTTATTTGAAATAGGATAATTAAATTTTCAATTTTTTAGAAATCTTATTATATTTTAAAGATTAACTCCAGGTTGCAAAGGTTTCACCACTAATGTTGTTACTATCAGAATGTTACTTATAGACTTATTCATGTTGCTGGAATGCCGTTTCTTTTTGTCAGGATGATCATATTAGTACGGAGTCACGAAAATTGGTGTTGGCCACGTGGCAGCAAACAAAATAAGGCTTTTTATTTCTGGAACTCAAGCTGGTGGTTTGATAGGAGCGTATGGGCATAATACAGAGAATCTAAGGAACTCTTATGGTGCCACAATCACAGTTCTTGGACAGAATCAGATGTCGTTGTGTGCATCTCTTCATGAATCTGATTGAGTAGTACAGGTGAGCAGGTTCTTGCTTTGTTCCATGAGGAGGTTACAGTTGCATATTTGTGTTTGTTGCTCTATGATAAATACTATGAAATCAACCTAAATTGCATGTCCTGCTTGTACATAATTATAGGCTCTAATGTGTGTACTGTTAAGACAATATATATCTTACTATTATATTCTGTAGTTGAATTCTTATTGGTTATATCTATTATCTTTAATTCATGCTAATATTGTAAATATATATTTAGTATTTTGGTAACTTGGTTAGCAATGTGCTTAGTCTTCCACTCTGCTCTTATTTTAATTAATTAAAGGTATATCACGGTACCAATAAACTGTTATTAATTTGGTGACATGATTTTTTGTATATATAACCTGGACTTTCACATGATGTTGATCCTCCAGTGTAAGATTTATACAAACATGAATATTTGATTTTAAATTAAAGATGGATTATTCAAGTATAATGAACAGTTGTACAAGATTCAAGAGATCTAACTTGCATTTTATCATTGCTTTTTTTTGTTGGAGCAATAATATAAAGACAATAATGAACTACCCTTTGCTCAATGATTATCTACTATATCAGTTGACTGAGGAAGACTTGTTCTGTACATAATTAGTGATGTATTTATGTTTTGGAAGCCATTGACATTTTGGAAATATAGACGTAGCAAGGTTGTTCTTTTTCTTCTTATTTTCGTTATATCATAGGAAACTTATATGTAGAACATCTGAATATGTAATTTTACTTACTGGGTTGTTCTTAGTTATGTTTAAGTAAGTTTACTTGCTTTGCTAGTCAATATAATAAATTATAATGGAATCTAAAGGTAGGTCACTGAGATTGAATAATAATAATAATATATGCTAGTCAATACATTAAATTATAATGGAATTGAAAGGTAGGTCACTGTCATTGAGATTGAAAAATAATAATAATATATAAAATTAATATGCCCCATTAGTGGTATAAATATATCTATTGTAACATTTTCTTCTCTGTTATAATATGTTAATGAAGTATTACATTAGGGTGTCTATTGTAATACTCGTATATGTAACGCCCCTTGGTGTTACAATAGATTTAATGTAATGTTTTTGGGCCTATTGTAACACCATTTAGGCTTTACAATAGCCCATTTATGGTGTAGTTTATATATCAAGTATTAAACCAACAAATTACAAGAGATAGTCTCTTTATATACTTCTAAAAGAGCGGGTTACAGAGGGTTTTATAATAAAATTGAGATTTTTATTATACGGACAAATCGAATATAAACTAACATTACCGTGAAAATTTTGAATACATATGATATAAAATATTAAAATGTTAAAATATCAAGTTTATTGTGGTTACACCAAAGTTTTACAACAATAAGGTGAATCATATTTTTTACATTAACCAATATTAAGATTTTTTCAGAAGTATAAGTAAAAGATTTATAAGATTACCGCAGTGTTAAAGAATTCGGCGATTTCGCCGACAAATAGCTGTAAGGCAACTAAACGATATTATACATCAAAATCGGTGTATAAAGCATTTTTACAATATTTAGTCAAAATCAACCATTTACCGGTCATAATCGACAACTTTTCGGTCAGAATTCAACGAATCAATGATTTAAGACTCGGACAAGAAGAAACTGACAATAAGAAAAAAAATATACTCAGCCTTGAGTTGATGAAGAGCTACGATTTTAAATGAAGAAACGAGATGACCGCCGAATGAAAACTGGAAAGATAAGGGAAGAAGACAGGGAAAATTGAAGAAAGAGGCATAAAGATTATTCTGACTCTTATTATTTTAATGAATAATGCACACACAACACTGTTAGAACTTGGTATGGCTGTATAAAGGACAACATGACAATTTTACATATCTCAAGTATAATTATTTTACATAAATATTTTTAAATAATATAAAATCTGTTCGGTTTTATTCCGATTTAACATTCCGGTAATCGGATTTTCAATTTCTATAATCATGGATCACCGACCTAATTATTAATACATTCATTATAAAAAATGAAGTATATTGGAAAATGTATTCATGTTATGAATTGTACAAATTATGTATTAAATATGTCGGCAGTCATATTTAATTATTACATTTTCTGCTAAGAAAAGTAAGAATTGTCTTAAATTTATTTTATCGATAATTGTACCATTTAAACAACTGTAGCAACACTTTAAATACCCTCTAATATTTTATTCGGTTGTCGTTATCGTTCATATGAGTTATAATTATTTTTATGAGAAATATGTGCTTTCATTTGCATTCGGTCATACATTTTGATTTAATTACTGCACATGCAATTCATTTTGAGACAAAATATGTTAATTTCGTCACCAATTTATAAAGGAGGGTATTTGATTAATCAATACATCAGAAAGTAACATGAATATAGTGTCAACAACTATAATTAAAATAATATCAATTTTATGTAATATAAAATATGTTCGTAGAGCTAGCTAAATGCACAGACTATGGAGTTAGTTTTAGCTAATAAATTAATTACCCGATAAATTAGACAAACATATGTCTCGAAGTGAAACATATGTTGGCAAATTGACAATGTTGTGATCAACAAGTTGACAAGCTACCTAGCCCTTGTAAATTATGAAAGTCAATTATATTCCTAGAGAACAAAGCACAAATGTTGTGAATAATAATAATACAAATATCCCAAGTAATATGTCAACAATTCACATGATGTTACGTCCAAAAATTGAATCAAACTCGCCCATGTAATTTTTATCACCAAAATCGAACCACAATCCAGATTTATAGTCATCGTATACTTACACATATATAATCAACAAAGGATCCTCCCATTCAACCACATACAATAAATTACATCTTTGCATTCATCTTTTCTTTCACAAACAACATATCTTCACAGTTCACACACACAGGTATATACGTACAAATAATTCATTTATATGTACGTATATCTCTGTGTGTCTGAATTTGTGTTACTAGATCAATAGTTTCATAACACATAACCTTCATTAATCTTTGTATCATCATGAACCAAAGCATTTCGTTCACTTTTACCATCTTTTTGGTTCTTTTTCTCTGTTTTTCACCTTGTTCTTGTATTCGATCTCCGTCTCCAGTGGATGACAGGACAAATGCGGAGTTTGGTAACCACAGTGCAGCGATATCTGGATCCCTGCCTCTAGTGGATCACATAAGAACGCAAGCTGAGTTTGCAAACCACACAGCAATATCGGATTTTCGGATGATAAACAGAAAAAGATTAAATGATTGTCCTGATCCGAACCCATACATTGAAATCAATGTTAGTTCTACAAACTCTCAGCTTTCAGATGATCAGTTTGTTACGGTAACTATAAGCGGAGTATTAGTACCAGCTGCAAGTGATTGGGTGGCTATGATATCTCCTGCTAATTCCGAGTAAGTTGTAGCACTGGTTGGATTTATATTTATGTATGTCATGTGTGTGTACGTAGAATTAGTTAGCATGTTTTATTGTGATCATGTCCAAACATTGCCTCCGACATACAAGGAATAAAGTTTATATTATTACACACTTACTTGGATTTTGTGTTGTTGTAAACATGCAGCGTGTCAAGCTGTCCGTTAAATGGAATTCAATACCAGCAAACTGGCGATTTTAGTATTTTACCACTTCTCTGCCATTATCCTGTCAAGGTACGTACGTACATGACTAACAGTGATTAGATATTCTACAATTTTTATTAATAAAATATGCTTTTATCAGGATTAAAAATTATAAAAAATGTGATATATTTTAAGGGAATTTTTTAAAAGTGTGTGAAAATATGTTAATATTTAATAAGATATTATGAATTACAAAAAGCTATTTATATATGTAATAAAAATTTATAAATAGTAAAAATTTATGATATATATATATATGTGAAAGAATTTTGATACAAAAGTTTCCCCAAAAGGTAATTACTAAAATCTTCCATTTCATGCATATATATTTAAGAGCATTGCTGATTAGACCTATTCATGAGCTGAAGCACAACTCATTAAGAACTCGATTCGACTCGGTTCGTTAAGTACTCGTTTTCGAGTTCGAAATTTAAAATGTGTTTAAGCCGAGCCGTAGCATGTGTGGCTTGAACTCGACTCGAGATCGGTTCGAATTGGTTCGTCTTGTTAAAATCGAAAAAAACATAAATTTATTTTAATTTTAAATATATTCATTATATTTTAAGTTTAAAATTATACCCAAATATTTAATTACGATTCATTTGAATTATTTAAGGATAATATATTAAAATTTGAGTTTCGGTAGTGTCGAAACTGATAATAAGTTGGTACAAGTGCGTTTCAAATATTTTTAAAAAAAATTTAAATGTTACTATTTGCGAATTATTTGTTAAGAGTTCAAATTTGACTCAGTTCGTTTTTGTTCGATAAAGCTCGAGAGCGGTTTGGTTCGCAAACGATCTCGAGCTTGAACATAATATTTGTTTTATAAGAAAGATTGACTTGTCTCATTTCGTTTATAGCCCTAGCAAGCAGTAGTGGATCCACAACCCGACCTCTGTGGGGGCTAGGGATGACAACAGGCTAGGGATGACAACAGGTCAGATCGGATCGGGTTTTGTAAGATCCAAATATGATTCGTTAGATTTCGGTTCGAATCGGGTTTGGGTCCGGATATTAAAAACAAAGATATAAATCCGATCCATCGGGTTTTTTCTGATTTCGCGTCGGTTTCGGGTTCAATTCGGATACTTTAAAAGTAATTAATAAAAAATAAATAAATTTCCATTATGATACAAATATGTTGGGTAACACATTTTTTTCAATGTTAAAAATACAAAAATAATAATTTATATATTGTCAATAAAGGGTTAATATAGAGTGTTCGAGGTTTTACTTTCCTAAATTTTAACTCACTCGTGTGTGTGCATTTGTTTAACTAAAATCATAGTACTATGCATATTTAGATTATTTAATATTAGCGTCAAATATAATAAATTTATTTATTGATAATTATCCAACTACCCGGTTATAATCATTAGATTTAAATATTTAATGTATATAAATCATGTATTATTACTATAAAATTATGTAAGATAAGAATATGCTATCGTATTATTTTCGGGTTTTGGGTTTGAATCGGGTTTGGAACGGATTTCGGGCATCCGGTCAAGTATCAGTTCAGTATACCTAAGATTCAAATCCAGGTTCAAACTATTTCGGGTCTAAAAATAAGATCTGGATCTGGATCCAAATCCAAAAAATCGGGTTCGGATAAATCCAAACGGATCGGAACGGATTGGGTATCTGTCGGGTCGGGTAAAATTGTCATCTCTAGTGGAAGCACTATGTGCTTAAGTGACTATGTTACGCATCTATGTTTTTCAATTTTGTTTTCGTCATTTTTTACTACAATTTTCAATTTTTTTTTATAATTAAGTGTTAAGAATCACTCCCTCTGTCCCTCCTATTTATTTACATTTTTCTTTTCAGGATGTCTCTTCCAATTGTTTACATTTCAAAATTTTCCAAAAATAGTAAAGTTTTTATAATTTTTAAAATAACTATATCCACTGCTTGTCTCCATTATACCCACTTTATACATATAATATTAATCAGTCCCACTAGTTTTCTCATTTTTTTAACTTTTCTCCACTACTTTATTTCTTTTCTTAAACTCCGTGGCCAATCCAAATGTTAACATTTGGGAGGGACAGAAGCAGTAGTATTTTAACCATTTAATGCCGAAATTATAATTATATCACTATAAATAAAGCTAAAAATTACTCAAATTATAAAAAAGTTGATAATATTATAAGGACACTTAACCTTTTTCTAATGAGAACAGTTTATAAAATATATATTTGTATTCTAAAATTTTAATAAAAAATTTCCAATTTTTTTATTTTGCGAAGGCAAGTGTACTCGTTGGCAATGGGATGAAAACATCCGTCCTCGCTAGCAAGGATGAAAACAGAAGCAACTATCAGCTTCTTGAATGACATGTCAGATGCCCTATATAATACATATATATGGAATGATGTCATTAGATTAGGTATAAAGTCAAAAGAACGGTGATAATTACGAAACTTAAGCGGGAGTATGGGATAAGACTAAAGCATAGTTGCCTTGCACCCCTTGAAAGCAAACCATGGTTCGTATTATAATTATATAACAAGCCATGCACACAAGTTAATGCACCCATTATAATATTTTATTCTGATATTCATATTGAGAAAACAGTACGTAGTATTTATGTGTGCGAGTGGAATGTTTGTTTTTGTTAATAGTGATGGATATATATTATTATTATATGGGGGGAGGGCCGGAGGGGGTGTTACGGATCAATTTATATATACATGAAGTTTGAAAAGAAAGGAATATAAAGGGGGTAAAGTCACACACTTGGAAGTAAAACCAACCGCACGCTCAAAGACTCTATCATTTTATTTCGTAGAAACAAATAGTTATCTAAATTGGTCCAAATATAAATTTCAAATAGCACATTATTAGTTATGATTTGTGAGCTGACATATTAATTATCACTTGTTATTTGATACCTATTCTTTAACAAATTTATGGGACCTCAGTTCACTATAATAAAATAAGGGTAAATTTAATCGAATAAATATGACTTCGACTAAATTTGATCGACGCTGGTCATATTTATGATCAACTTACAAATATAATTGGTCATGCTTAAATTTGACTGCCAGCGGTCAAATTTATTGTCAACCAATATAATAAACCTATAAACCTGGTTAAGGATTAAATAAGACCGATAAAAGTCAATTTTATTTCCAATCACATTTAATCGGCCATATTTAGTTTTTAACATTGTCAAAACATGGAAGGAAATTTCCCGCCATTCAGACTAAAATTGAGCGGCACAAATATAACTGAGGTCGGTCATATTTAGGCTTGGTCAAAATAAAAAAAAAAGTGTTAAAATTTCCGCCAAAATTAAGAGAAATTATCAGGAATCAAATTTGACCGAAGTCGGTCATAACTAAGTTCGACTGTCACCGGTCAATTTTGTTGTTAACTATTTTTTAGATAAATTTTAATAACTATTAAATAATGTATTAAATTTGACTGTCTTGCCGTTACTTCGATCAAATTTACAAATATGACAATACTCGGTCATATTTATAATCATGACTGCACTCGGTCATATTTACCCGTTTCAGATCTGATATCTTCTGCTTCTTCTCTAAGCTTTCTTTTATTTACTAAACTTTCTACTCTCATTTTACATCGAGTAAGTTTCATTTCTTAACTTTTGCATTTAATTAATTTTACTTTTTTAATATAGTATGGACAAATTTAATCGGTCAAATTTATAAAATTGACTGGTGATAAGTTGGTCAAATTTATGGTCAAATTTATAAATTTGACCGTTGGTTGTGGTATTTTGTGAAAAGAGGCGGGAAATTCACTTTTTACGAAAATTTTGAAGTCAAAGTTCAAAATATAAAAATGACCGTTTGAAGTCAATTTTAGTCAGTCAAATTTAATCGGTCAAATTTGAACGGTCATATTTAATTAGTCAAATTTAGTTAAATTTGACCGATTTAGCTAAATTGGACCAGCCTAATAATGACCGATGCAGTTCAGTTATATATAATTAAATATGACAATCGATGATCATATTTGGTTAAATATGACAAAAAAATATGGGTTAAATTTAGCCATATTTTTTATAGTGGTTGTAAAGTAGTTATCTTAAGTCGGACATCTTTTGGATTGGGCTATCTGCCGGAAAATAAAAATTAAAAATGATAACTTCCAAATAATACTTAAAAAAGAAAAGTTAAGAATTGGAACATGTGTGAATATTAAAATGGGCGGGTATATCCTAGATTAATATACTGATCAATATTTGTGTATAATTTTATAAAACAAAAAAACACCAATAATGTTATAATATAAGTGCAGGCACAGTATGCAAGTAGTGATCCAGGTTACCTTGGATGCAAGAACAATGAATGCAAGCAACGAGACTCAAGAGGGAAATGTGCAGTCAGAACATGCAGCGCCACGCTTCAATTTCATGTTATCAACATCAGAACTGATATTGAGTTTGTCTTCTTTGCCGGCGGCTTTATAACACCTTGCATTCTCAAACGAACAATGATAGCCCATAATAAGTCAGGCCCAATTGAAGAGGCCCAGGGCCCAAACATAAGACCCCAGGACACGTGGCGGCATCACCACCGTCCAGTTTCCCGAGATCCAGAACGTTTCTACGGTCCAGATCTGATAGTACTCTGACGGATTCAGCGTTGACCTTGGGGAGCCCAGGACACGTGGCAACATCACCACCTTCCAGGCACCCGGAATCCAGGACGTTCTTACGGTTCAGATCTGATAGTACTCTGACGCATCCCAGGCGTCCAGATGCCCTACAGTCCAAAAGGCCAACCTACGGTCCAGATGAAAAGGGACAAACCCCTAAACCCTAGGAGGAGGCCTATAAAAGGTAGAACAGAAGGAAGGTTACAGGGGACCAGCAAGGATATACTCTCTCTCTCCCTCTCTCACATATATTTACATGCACATACGTACTCCTCACAAATATATCTGCATAATCCCAACTTTGCCCTTCTTCTCCTCAAAACCCTTTCTCATCCTCACGCCGGAGGTGCTGCGGGGACGCCACCCCCCTCCGGTTCTGTTTTGTAGGTTCCCACCCTACAGCTACACCGCACACGGCCATCGTCACAGCCTAGAAGGAGTTTGAGTTCGGACCCTGCAAGGAGAAGGTCCCGGGGTGATCTGGGATTATCATAGGCGCTAGAAGGAGGGGGCGAACCTCCGAGAAACACGAAACACCATCTCCCAGTAAGAACCCTAATACCCATCTCTCAGACCCATTTCTACAAGGTTTATTATTGTAAATTCATAGCATTTCCAAGTAACCATGACTACAAGAAAAAGCAAAGCAGCAGTTTCCGCCTCTTTCCTACCGCCTCCTCCCCAACCCAGGGATGGAGACATGGAAGACCTGGACGAAGGGTTCCCCATAACCCGGACTCCCTCTCAAAATCTCCAACCAGGAGATCAGAGAATAGTCATTGAAAAAGCTTCCCACAAACACACAGGGATCACCACAAGCCCATGGGGAAGCATGACCCCGGAACAGATACAGGCGGCTATGGACTTGTGGAAGGAAAAGCAGAACGCCGAGCCGGAGACCCGCCCAGGGGATCAGCGAGAGCGGTCTAAAGAACAGTCCGGAGAATCTCGGGGATCCGTCTTCGACCGGATTGCGAAGAATTTAAAAAAGCCACCAGAGGACGCCAGAGATGAAATAAGAAAAGCTGCCCTCCGGGAGAGAATCCGGAAAGAAGAAGAGGCTAAAGCCCAAGAATCTATAGAAAGGAGGATCCGGGAGGAGGAGGCCAAGCTAAAGAGAAGGGCCCACCGGATTCACGTTTCCTCAGACTCAGAACCGGAGAAGGAGTCCAAGCAAGAACAAATGGCCCGGGCCCTTCGAGACCTTAAAAGGAAAGTGGAGGGCGACATGGAAGTAGGGGCAGCAGCGACCCCGTTCACAAAGAGTCTGGAAGCCACCCCTAGAGAGTCAGGGCTGAAGCATTTCAATTTCGACTCTTTTGACGGGCTGGCTGACCCTGAAGAGCATCTGAACTATTTTGAGCAAATATCCAATATTTATGATTACAGCGACCTGACTAGATGCCGATTCTTCGCACCAACACTGAAGGGGGGCGCTCAGAAATGGTTCAGCCGCATACCATCCTGGAGTGTGGACTCCTGGAGAGACTTCCGCGAGATATTTTTGAAAAGATTTAAGGCCAACCGAATGAACGAGCTGCAGATGTGTCACCTAGAAACAATCCAACAAAGAAGCAAGGAACCCCTTCCGGAATTCATCAAAAGATTTCAGGAAGCAATCAACCAACTCTCCAACTTAGAAGAAAAGGAGGCAGTAAACATCTTTCGAAGAAACTTGCACCCGATATCTTGTGAAGGCTATGTCAAAGACCTGATTCACAGGGAGCCCCAAAGCCTGGCGTCAGCATACGCGTTGGCATCAAAGTTCATAAAGGAAAATGATTTCCTCAAATCAATGAAGATGAACAGAAGAATACAAGACGATGACGAGTCTCCGGAGCGACGCTCGTCGTCCCGGAGAGACAAGAGATACAAGCTTGACAGACAAGCCAACTACATTCAGCAGTCCCGGGGAACCCCACCCCGGGAAATGTCCCCCGAATTAAGAAAAAATGAAAGGAAACAAAAGGCCAAGAAGGAACCCAAGCCGGAACCAGAGTGGACACCCCTCAACAGGCCCCGGGCCGACGTTTTGCGTGAAGTCAAGGGCAAACCATTTTATTATCCGCCAAAACCCTTGCTAGCGCCGCCCGAAAACAGGGCCCGGGACAAGCATTGTGGCTATCACGAAGATCATGGCCATAATACTGAAAACTGTTTCTCCCTCAAGATGTTCATAGAAGACCAAATCAAGAAAGGAAACATGAACCAGTATCTTCAAAGGGGCTCGAATGACAAAGACAGAGCCACGGGAAGAGGGAAAAATGTGGTGAATGTTGTTTTTGGTGGCACAGTCTCTCCACCGCGGAGCCCGGATCGGGAGAATGATGTGATGATGATCCAGACTCAGGAGGACGAACCGATTTGCTTCTCTTATTCTGATTATGAGGGCCTCGATCCGGATCACAACTTGGCATTAGTGGTGACCCTCGACGTCACAAATAACGAGGTAAAAAGAATTCTAGTTGATAATGGTTCATCTGCTAATATCGTATTCGAGCACACGCTTAACAGGATGGAGCTCGGACACCTCAGAATGGATCCCTATCTTGAAGACCCTTTGTACGGATTCGGGAACACCATGATTCCAATCCGGGGTATCATCTATCTTCCCATCATATTTGGAACCGCACCCCGAGTGGTCTCCCATATGATGAAATTCTATGTGATAAGCGCAACCTCCTCATACAATATGATCCTGGGTAGGCCCACTATCACCAAGCTCAGGGCGATCCCCTCAACTATCCACTTGAAACTCAAGTTCCCCACCCCAGGAGGCACTGGAGAACTGAAAGGAGATAGGGAAATGGCTGGTAGATGCTATGGTCAAGCACTCGTCATGGCAGAAATGGAACCGGAAAACCGGAAGAGAATAATGTCCCTGCCCAAGGGACAAAGCAGAAAGAAGCATCGAGAACACCTTAGTAAAAGGCCCTGTTTGGATGTGAACATGATCGAAGACTCCGGATACAGCGTAACCAACGCTGACGCCCGGATTCAAAAGTTTGTAGAGAGCAAGGAGAAGACGAAGGTAGAACCGTCCCAACAGACAATCGAGATAGATTTGGAACCCGGGAACCCCACCCGAAAAATCAAAATCGGAAAAGGATTGGAAACCACATTCCAAAAGAAGCTTATCGGCCTACTAAAAGAACACGCTGACGTATTCGCCTGGTCCCCGGAAGACATGCCAGGAATCGATGAATCCGTGGCCATGCAAAGTCTGCATGTAGATCCAAAGCAAAAACCAATCAAACAAAAGCGAAGGAACTTCGCCCCGGAAAGGCAACAGGCAATCGACCAAGAAGTCGAGAAGTTGTTAAAGGCAGACATAATCTGTGAAATTAAGTATCCGGACTGGCTAGCAAACGTTGTGCTGGTCAAAAAACCCAATGGCAAGTGGCGAATGTGCGTGGATTATACAAACCTCAATTCAGCATGTCCTAAAGACTCTTACCCCCTGCCCAATATCGACCAGCTGATAGACGCGACCTCGGGCCATGTCATGTTAAGTTTTATGGATGCCTTCTCGGGTTACAACCAGGTCAAGATGAATCCGGCAGACATTGCAAAAACAGCATTCATCACACACCGGGCCGTCTACGCTTTTGTTATGATGCCGTTTGGGTTAATCAACGCCGGGGCAACATACCAAAAAATGATGAATACCATCTTTAAAGAGCAACTGGGCAGGAACATGGAATCTTACGTTGATGACATGATCGCCAAGTCGGTCACAACCTCAGAACACATCCAGGACCTTCGGGAGTGTTTCGAAAACTTGAGAAAGTACAACATGAAGCTGAATCCGGAGAAATGCACGTTCGGGGTCCCTTCCGGGAAGTTTTTGGGCTTTCTGGTCAGCGAAAGAGGAATAGAGGCCAACCCGGAGAAGATCAAAGCTATAATGGAAATGACAGTTCCCCGAACTCAAAAAGACATCCAAAAGCTCTCAGGATGCCTAGCGGCACTTCGAAGATTTATTCCAAAGTTGGCAGAAAAATGCCTACCATTCTTCGAACTGTTGAAAGGGGCCCAAACAAAAAGCTAATAGAGTGGACCCCGGACTGTCAAACAACGTTCGAAGAAGTAAAGCGACATTTGATGAACCCGCCTATTTTATCAAAAGCAAAGCCCGGGGAGCCCCTTTACCTATACATCGCAGCCGGGGAGAGAGCAGTATCCTCCGCACTCATTCGGGAGGAAAATGGCACACAGACCCCGGTATATTATGCGAGCCAAGTCCTGAAAGATGCCGAAACCCGGTACCCCAACCTGGAAAAATTCACACTGGCCCTCGTACACTCGAGCAGAAAGCTAAGATAATACTTCCAAGGCAGGGAAATCAGAGTAATCACCAATCAACCACTTCGCAAAATCATCCACAAACCGGACGCCTCCGGGAGATTAGTCAATTGGGCAATTGAATTGAGCCAATTCAACATCAAATTCATCCCGAGGACAACCATAAAAGCCCAGGCGTTGGCCGAGTTTGTCATGGAATGTACTTTTCCAGAAACCCCCGAAACGCCTGAAACCAGTTCCAAAGGAAAAAAAGAGTCTAACAACCGGGATCTTTGGACGCTATATGTTGATGGCTCGGCCACAGCCGAAAGGTGCGGAGCCGGTCTGATCCTCTCCAGCCCGGATGGATTCGTAATTCAGCAGGCCATCACCTTCGCCTTCAAAGCAACAAACAACCAGGCTGAATATGAAGCCCTACTCTCCGGGCTTAGGCTAGCCAAATCCCTTGGAGTAAGGAGGTTAACAATCTACAGCGATTCTCAGATCGTGGTAAGACAAACTAATGGTGAATATGTCGCAAAAGATCCTAAATTGGCCCAATATCAGGAAATGGTTAGAGCAATCCTGGAAACCATCCCGGACTCGACCATCTTGCAGATAAACAGAGAGGAAAATGCGAAAGCAGACGAGCTGTCCAAGCTCGTCCAGAATACTTCAGATTTAAGCAGTTCGGTTTACTTCGAGGAACTCGGAGCCCCCAGACCGATAGACAAGAAGTATTTTGTGTTAGCAGCCCGGAGAATTGGATGACGCCCTACATAGCCTACCTCGAGGACGGTACCCTGGCGGAAGATCAGAACAAAGCCCGGTACCTCAAGTATAAGGCTGCACGCTTCTTTCTAGAAAACATTCAGTTATACCGGAGAACTTTCTCTGCACCAACTCTAAAGTGCGTTGATCCGGAGGAAGCGCATTACTGCCTCCGGGAGGTTCATGAAGGGATCTGCGGGGATCACCTAGCGGCTAAAGCTCTAGCCTACAAAGTCATCAGACAAGGCTATTACTGGCCAACAATCCACGCTGATTCATTCGCCTATGTCAAAAAATGCAGTAAGTGTCAGAAGTTCAGCAACGTACCAAAACAGGGGTCAAGCCTCCCGGGATCCGTTCTCTCACCGATCCCATTCGCTGTCTGGGGAATTGACATCATGGGTCCTTTCCCTCGAGCGAAAGGGGATCTCCGTTATGTCCTGGTAGCAATAGATTATATGACTAAGTGGGCGGAGGCCAAGGCTATGAGAACCATTAACCAACAAGACTGCATCAAGTTTGTAGACACGATTGTAATGAGGTTCGGGATCCCGATGGTCTTAATCTCGGACAATGGTCCGCAGTTCGTGGGTTCAGATTTTGAAACCTATCTAAAAGAACTCGGGATCAGACACAAAAAAGCATATGTTGCCCATCCACAAGGGAATGGACAAGTTGAGGTCACAAACAGAATTATACTCCGAGGCCTGGAAAAGAGACTGGAAGACTCTAAAAAGAACTGGCCGGATGAACTCCCGAAGGTTTTATGGTCATACAGAACTACCCCCCGGACGGGAACCGGGGAGACTCCATTCAAGCTCGCCTACGGTACTAAAGCCCGGTTACCGATAGAGACCGGATCCCCTTCTCACAGAGTGACCAACTTTGACGAGGTCTCCAACATAGAAGGCCTCAGGACCAACCTCGAATTCCTGGACGAAGTAAGAGATCGGGCCGTAGAAAAAATGGAAAGCTACAAGGAAAAAACAAAGCTTTACTTTGCGAAGAAAGCCAGAATACGGGAATATGTGGCAGGAGATCTAGTACTCCGGGACACTGAAGCCTCGGACCCAACTAACCAGGGAAAACTACAGCCAAACTGGGAAGGCCCTTATATAGTCAAAGAAGTGATCCGTCCAGGAACTTACAAGCTAAGCTACCTCAGCGGAACCGAGGTCCCCAACACCTGGCATGGAACCCGCCTAAGGAAATTCTACCAATAAGGAAAAGGTGCACACCCTGGAAACACATCTACATCTATATTATGATATTTTGATGTAAGCACTGTCCTCATTCACCCCAGAATGTAATTTTTGCTCTTAATATGAATGAAAAACTCTGCTTTAAGCATTCCATAGTTCGAATCAATTTCATTATGTCGATTATTTACTGACAATCAGATTTAAAAACACAGCCCATGTGTACTTTAAAAATTTCTATCAAATGGAGATTTACCTCTGCCCGGGGTCCTATAAAAACTCAACCCATGAGTACTTATAAAAATTCTCAAAGTTAAATGTTTTTACCCCAACCCGGGGTCTACAAAAACACAGCCCATGTGTACTTTAAAAATTTCTATCAAATGGAGATTTACCTCTGCCCGGGGTCCTATAAAAACTCAACCCATGAGTACTTATAAAAATTCTCAAAGTTAAACTACCCCGGAAAAACACACCCCGGGGGGCAAACCAAGATTCAAATTACAATCGTCTAAAAAGCCAAAAGGCTTAGTTCGGAATAACTTAAGCTAAAAATAAGGAAATAAAATTACATGCCAAGACATGGCAGAATCTTTAAGCTTCAGCGGCAGAGTCGGCGGGAGGCGAAGGAGGCTGCTCCGGATTGCCCTCTGGTAAAGGAGGCTGCTCAGCAAGTGGCGACCCGGAGAAGAAGGGAACATTGCTGGACGTCCCAACACCAGACTCCATTGCCCGGACAGCTTCCTTTTCCTGCTCCAATCGGGTCTCCTCTTCTATATACTTCTCCAGGAAGACGTCTAGTGTACCTTGAGGCTCCTCGCCGAGATACTTCGAAGCAACATTCCAGCAAATCTGGATCTTCTCCAGCGCTTTGTCATTCAGCTCTTCGAAATACGCGGGAGTCCCCCGGAACCCTGCCAGAACCTCCTCGGGGGTGGGCCGGGCGGTAAGATCATCTTTCAACTTCTGATTTTCAGCCCTCATCTCCCGGACAGCAGCCTCAGCCCGGTCCTGCCTCTCCCGGATCTCATCTATAATCTTCTTATGAGCAGCAGCCTCCCTTGCACTGGCCTCTTTCAACTCCTGGATCTCCCGGAATAGCCTCTCAGATTCAACTTGATAGACTTCAGCAGCATCAGCCTTCGCCTGAAGGCTCCGGGTTATGCAAACCAGTCCAGCAACCCGGGAGTTAGCCTGAAAACATTAAAAGTCATGATTAGGCAACACAAAAACAAGAGTACAAGAAGAAAACAAGAAAAATGCTTACAGCAGTGATGTCCTCCTGAAGCCCGACCAGGAAGTCATCAAGGGGCTCCTTCCTGTATTTCTTCCTCTCCGCCGTGCTGGCATAATTCTCGAACAACTCCCTCCGGCGAGCCTCCGGGGTAAAACTAGCAAGCAAGGCCTTCAGAGTCTCCGGAGTGTCCGGAGCCAGATCAATAGCAGCCTTCTTCGAAACCGGGCCCTCAGAAACATCGCCACTTTTATCCCCGGAACTCGCAGGGACACCCTTCCTCTTTCGAGGCATTGGAACTCTTATCACATCCCCCTGCTGCACGTCTTCGGACCGGGGCTCATCGATCACGATTATCGTCCTCCCCGGGCGAGACGGCGCCGCCTTCCGGGCCGCATCATCACCCTCTCCAACCTTCTTCTTCCCAACATCCACGCTAGTCATTCCCCCAATCCTTCGCAGTTTGGCCGACAGATCTTTAAGTTGGGCAGACATATTTGGGGGATAGGGAATCAACTTCGGAATACCTGAAAAGGAAAACAGCAAGAAATCAGTCCCGGATACAAGCAATCAATAAACAGATACAGTATCAAAATAAAGCAAAGGCAATAGACTTACATCCGGCAGCATGTATGTTCTCATTGCTAGTAAAATAGTCCCGGGTCCACTGCGTCCCAAGTGCCCCACAGAAGGCATAAACCATCGCGAGAGCTGCTTGCCCGAGCCGCTGGACCGGAAACCTATCTGTTTTAATCTCAAGTTTATGGAGTGGCATGAACTCCAGATCCCCACCCCGGACAAAAATGAACTCCCGGTGCCATCCCTTAAGCGACGTCAACATACTAACCGGGAGCACCATCTTATCAGAGGGATACCCACAATCCTCTATCCTAAACATGAACTCGTAAATCGGCCGAGCGGTGGATCTCTTAATTTTAAAAATATGATGAAAAAGTTTGAAGGTGGGGAGGTAATTTTTGGCATGACAGCAAGCTAAAAACCAGCTGATCCATTTCACCGAGTTCGAGGCCAGCTGAGTAAAAGGGATACCATAAACATCTCGGCATAGGGATTTGGTGAACTGATGTAGTCCGAGGCGCATGCCCCGGAGATGCTCAAGTGGAATTCCAACCCATCCCCCCTCCGGTCGGTGGTATACCCTTTCATGCTCCTCAGGCCATCTCCACTGGTAGGTGTCATCAAGGTTAAAGGCAAGCCTAAGGGCACCATCTACCTCGGCGTCTGTGTATTTCTCCTGAACCTCTCTATGAACTGCCCCACACTCATACCTAGTACCCGGGGCGGTGAAGAACTTCCTATCCATCTCATCCTCATTATAAGGCTCCCGGCCTCCCAAACCATCCGGGCCCCCATATGCCTCGGATAAATCTCTGTAATAAAAGCTCATGGGCTTGGGGTTCACTCGGCACTGGACAAAATATTCATCTACATCCTCCCACGACCCATCCGGATACGATAAGGTACCCCCGGGACCTAATACTAGGGTCTGAGCTAAAACTTGTTGAGGCGGGTCAACCCGGGGAGGCATTTCTACTGAACTGCAGCTGGAAGAGGAAGAGGGGTAGAAGGAGTTAAGTTCACCTAACCCGACAGGACGCTCGGGATACCGATTCCTAAGAGTAGCAATATGCTTAAAACGACTACCTGGCATATACTACACGTGTCTATGAAAACGCACCCCGGAGTCAATGCCAAACCCGAACCCAACAACAAAACAAGATAAAAAAAAAACAGAACAAGTTTAGAAACAAATCATGTACGTATCTTATCCCAAAAATAAGATCTGCAGCATATACATACATATACAACAGAAAGCATATACCAAGAACACGCCCCGGGCTCTACAACTATTTACACTACAAAAACCCACTTATTCGCATACAATACTACCAAAATCCGTGTTAAATACGCAAATCAAGCACAAAACCATTGCAAAGGCCATGCAAAATCTACAAACTACAGAGATTAAAGGTCGAATGAACAAGACAGTCATGAAATTCGAACAAGGAATACGAAAGAGCGAAGCAAAACTCTCACAAAATGGTTACATGCATGGCGATAACGAATGGAAAAGAAGTAAAGGAGAGAGGTGAGAAATCAAGATGCTTACAAAGTAGCAGGAGAAGGAAATGCGGCTTCAACAGCGAATGCTCCAAAAATCTCTGTAAAATGCTCTTATCTCTCTATGCAGAAGTGTTTGCGTAAATAAAAAAGAAAAGGAGAGGGTGGTATTTATAGAAGGAAGAATGATGTAAGCGGTTTTTGGGTTAAAGAAACCGTCGGGGCCACGTGGCACCAATTGATTGGCGACAAATTAATAACCGCAACAGTTATTACCACCACTGCAATCATGTCACGGCGCGTCTTTTTAGGCAAAAAAGGGGGGGAAACAAAAAAATGTACACTCAAAAGATACGCATAACAGGTGTATATCTCTGACCCCGGCTGGAATCCCAACAGCCACCCGGCATCCCGGGTTTGCAGCGACAGCTTTTCAGAGTCCAGTTAAATCAAATGTCAGGAGTGTACTTGCCCACCAAACCGTGCCCAAAATTTGAACTTAAGTCAAAAGACTAACCAAGTCAACCCCGGAGTCTCATCCCCATGTGACCCCGGGCTTAGGGGGCAATAAATCAAACCCCCAAAATTTTCCAAAGTATTTCAAGGACTCTCACCTTGAACTCAAGTCAAAAGACTAACCAAGTCAACCCCGGAGTCTCATCCCCATGTGACCCCGGGCTTAGGGGGCAATAAATCAAACCCCCAAAATTTTCCAAAGTATTTCAAGGACTCTCACCTTGAACTCAAGTCAAATGACTAACCAAGTCAACCCCGGAGTCTCATCCCCATATGACCCCGGGCTTAAGGGGCAATAAATCAAACCCCCAAAATTTCCCAAAGTATTTCAAGGACTCTCACCTTGAACTCAAGTCAAATGACTAACCAAGTCAACCCCGGAGTCTCATCCCCATATGACCCCGGGCTTAAGGGGCAATAAATCAAACCCCCAAAATTTTCCAAAGTATTTCAAGGAATCCCACCTTAAAGCTCAAGTCCAATGACTAACCAAGTCAACCCCGGAGTCTCAGCCCAATTTGACCCCGGGGTTTGGGGGGCAGCAAATCAAACAACCCCCAAGATTTTACAAATGCGCCGCGGCACAAGGGCAATTACTCTACTCCCCCATCCGGGTAAACCCGCATAAGGGAGTGGGGGGCAAATGATAGCCCATAATAAGTCAGGCCCAATTGAAGAGGCCCAGGGCCCAAACATAAGACCCCAGGACACGTGGCGGCATCACCACCGTCCAGGTTCCCGAGATCCAGAACGTTTCTACGGTCCAGATCTGATAGTACTCTGACGGATTCAGCGTTGACCTTGGGGAGCCCAGGACACGTGGCAACATCACCACCTTCCAGGCACCCGGAATCCAGGACGTTCTTACGGTCCAGATCTGATAGTACTCTGACGCATCCCAGGCGTCCAGATGCTCTACAGTCCAAAAGGCCAACCTACGGTCCAGATGAAAAGGGACAAACCCCTAAACCCTAGGAGGAGGCCTATAAAAGGTAGAACAGAAGGAAGGTTACAGGGGACCAACAAGGATATACTCTCTCTCTCCCTCTCTCACATATATTTACATGCACATACGTACTCCTCACAAATATATCTGCATAATCCCAACTTTGCCCTTCTTCTCCTCAAAACCCTTTCTCATCCTCACGCCGGAGGTGCCGCGGGGACGCCACCCCCCTCCGGTTCTGTTTTGTAGGTTCCCACCCTACAGCTACACCGCACACGGCCATCGTCACAACCTAGAAGGAGTTTGAGTTCGGACCCTGAAAGGAGAAGGTCCCGGGGTGATCTGGGATTATCAAACCACACCTACCAGTTTTTCCAATCCTAAGAAGCCCTTGTATGCACATCTTTCCAGCATTGACTCCACCGGAAACTCTGTAAGTTAAATCCACACATTTAGAACCAGCACATTCCAAGTTTTATCAGTTTCCTTTTTAATTTATTTCGATGTGTTCTTTTTATATGTAAAATACAGATGAGAGTGACATGGGTAAGTGGGGATAAAACACCACAGCAAGTTCAGTATGGAAATGGAAAGTCCCAAACATCTGCGGTGACCACATTTTCCCAAGATGACATGTGCAGTAAGTATATTAATACATCTGTTGCACATTTCTGTTTTAAAGATGTTAATCAGAATTAAATAATTTAAGTTGTTTTCTTCCTAAAAATATTAAAAGGCTCTGTCCCGACAAGCCCCGCCAAAGATTTCGGGTGGCATGATCCAGGTTACATTCATTCAGCAGTCATGACTGGGCTTCAACCTTCCACTACTTTCTCCTACAGATATGGAAGGTCACATTCACATTTATATTTTTTTTTCTTAATTAGTTCTATTGTTTCAGTTCAAATGTTTCTTAGCATTGTTTGATCATCATATATCATTATAAATGCAGCAATTCAGCTGGTTGGAGTGATAGTATCAAGTTGAAGACTCCACCGGCTGGAGGAGCAGATGAAGTCAAGTTTCTTGCATATGGCGATATGGGCAAGGCCCCCCGTGATCCTTCTCTAGAACACTATATTCAGGTAAATGGTAAAATGAAACAGATATAGATTTGTATAAATTGTACTGAAATAAGAGATATCATTATGCAATTTCAGTGAGATATAATACGAAATTACATGCATTTATAGCCAGGTTCGTTATCAGTAGTGAATGCCATAGCAAGTGAAGTGTCATCTGGAAATATAGATTCCATATTTCACATTGGAGATATAAGCTATGCAACTGGATTTCTCGTAGAATGGGACTTCTTTCTGCACCTTATTAGTCCTGTCGCTTCTCAACTATCTTACATGACTGCAATTGGAAACCATGAGAGGTACTAAAATTTACCATAATTTCCAATATTTACTTCATCAATATTCATTGTTCACCACGCTACCTATAAATTTTATTTTTGTTATTTATGTCAATGATGCATTATACTAATAATTTATTGTTCTTAAATCTCTGTAAATGTGAATGAATCAGGGATTACATCGATACTGGATCAGTTTATATTACGGCAGACTCAGGTGGAGAATGTGGAGTTCCATACGAGACTTACTTCCCAATGCCAACATCCGAAAAGGACAAGCCTTGGTATTCCGTTGAACAAGGAAGTGTTCATTTTACTGTCATTTCAACTGAACATGACTGGTCTGAAAGCTCCGAGCAGGTGACAAATTAAAAAATTTCAGTTTTTCGCTTGTAAATTGAGTCGGTGTAAGGGATTATTGTGATCAGTGTCTCGAGCACTATCAAATTTTTAACAAGTTTTAAAAATTTCAAGTATTTTTCATGCAGTATGCTTGGATGAAGACTGACATGGCATCAGTGGATCGAGCAAGAACACCTTGGTTAATTTTCATGGGGTAAGGCAATTAATTAATCAATAGAGAGCTAATTACGACTCTCTGTTTGGTTTATGGGAAAGATTAGGAATGCTATGTGTCCAGTAAAGTTAATTTAATTAAGTGAAGTTCTTTGAATCGTCTACAGGCACAGGCCCATGTACTCTTCCTCGGATGGATTATCAATCATTCGAAGTGTTGATAATAATTTTGTCCAAGCGGTAGAGCCACTGCTGCTGTCTAACAAGGTGAGTTCTTGTTAGGCAATAGAACTTTTATATTGGTACTGATATAGACATTAACTTGGATATTTCAGAGCGAATATAAACTTACACGAATACTGTAGGTTGATCTGGCTCTGTTTGGGCACGTACATAACTACGAGAGAACGTGTGCGATATATCAAGGTGAATGCAAAGAAATGCCTAAGAAAGATGGACATGGGATAGATACATATGATAGTAGTAACTACCAAGCACCGGTTCATGCCGTCATTGGAATGGCTGGATTCTCATTGGATTCATTTCCATCAACAGTAAGTACACTGTATATATTTGCATCATTCTAAATGTTTAGGATTAGGACCAAGCTAGCTAGCTATGCCTACTTCACACACTGAGCTCATTCATTTTTCTGTATCTTTGTAGTTAAAATTACTACTTACATGTGTAATCTCCATTGACTTGTGTTTTGTTTGCAGGGGAGTGATTGGAGCTTAATGCGAATTTCAGACTTTGGCTACGCAAGAGTTCATGCAACAAAGACAGACTTGAACTTTGAGGTAAGTTTATAGTATATGTATATATCACAAGGCCTAATTTTGGTTAGGAATCACATACCTGTACCTAATGTGTTGTACGATTCTTACATTCGTTAATGCCAATACAACAGAAGTAGGTGACAGATTCCATATCACTCGGAGCTAAACAAGACAAAGCTTATAGAAACAGAGATATATACTGTTGAAAATGATGTAAATTTGTTGTATGCGAACCTAATGCATAAGTTCGATGATCATGTAAATATAAATACTTTAATACCAAAAAATTACAAAGAGCATTGTTCCCAACTTGAACAACTACGAAGTTACCAAAATTGTAAAGGACACTGCAGGAAAATTAACACATTCTTTACTAATGTCTTATTCAATGCTCTTACATAGATAAAATTCATATTACATAATTGAACTTCGCTAGTGAAGAACAATGTTTCTTATTAACCTATAGATGGACAAACGAACAGGCTTTATCCTGCTGGTTAATACCGGCAAAGACACAGGAGCAAAGCAGAGAACAAACAAGAACGTGGACTAAAGTGTTTTACATACTACCACCAACGGATATTCAAAGAAAGAGAAGACAAACGTTGTAAAAACATACTAGAACTAGTTCAAATACAAATCTTATTGTTTGAACGAATGATCCGTTGCAATAAAAATGTGTTAATTTGCTTCTACTTTAAATTTCTTCTGGGGTGCATGCCCAGAACATCAATGGTATCCTAGATTTAGAGCTATATATATGAGCCTTCAGTATTTTACTGCTGAATATATATGCTATTCATGTAAATAATACTCCCTCCCTCTCCTTACTTTTTGGCACATTTTCAATGGTATAGTTTCATAATATTTTTTTAAATATTTTTTTTTATAAAAATTTTATGTTTAAACTTTTATTAAAAAGAATTGAAAAAATATTATAAAACTATAATTTATAAAAATCTCGAAATACGTGCCGAATAATAAAGTAAACATGAGACGGAGAGAGTATAATTATGCAAAGGTGAGAAAACTCCATGTGTGGACCGATCTTAATCATATTTAAAACAGATCGTACACAGCAAGCAGTTTCAGTTTCTCCCTTCCATGAGACAGTATAAACATTCAGAACCTTGGAGTATTGCTAACAATAAACTGGTAAACGGACCACATTGTTTGAACTAACACTAATTTCGGAGAATATATAATTTGGTTTGCCCACATTTCTTACGATGCAGAGCTTATGAATTTGCATATGAATATGAATATTCGTAGGCTTAATAACATTTTTACTCTTAAAGTATAAATAGCGTTATACTCATCCGCCCGCCCCAAATAATTGAATTTGTATCTTTAAACACTACAACAAAAATAACTAAATTCTATCAAATAAAAGCCACCGACATTAAATTCCACTGATTTTGATGGAATTTAAAGTCAACTAAAATTTTCGTTGATGAATGAATAAAATTCACCGCGTACCGTGGAATTTAAGTTCGGTAGTTTTTAATCGGTGGAATTTATAATCGATCGCTTTTAATCGGTGGAATTTGATCTTAACTGTACTTTTATTTTTATTAAATTCAATAATAATATGCGAGAAATTTCCCTCCAAAATTATAAATATTGGAAACAACAAAAATAACCGAAGGTGACTTTTATGTTAATAATAAATTTAAAATAATTTAATTTACCTATATTTAAATATTTTAACAGTATGTTACTAACCATTAACCCACCCACAGTAGCACTCCCCCTCTCCATTCCTCCCCACTTCTCACTAATCCATCCCTTTCTCTCTCTCATTTTCCCTCTCTCACACACAAAAACCAACTGAATAATTAGAATACTTTGGTCTTAGTAATAATACACAGTTTCTTGCATAATTTGTTAAAAGGGGACATCCTTCAATTTCTTGCAGTGACTAGATTCTTCTTCTTCTTTATTAGATTAGTTCAACATATTTGAAGCATAGGGGAACCTTTCCCACTGCTTGTGGCTCCTTGAATCTCCACTTGACTCTTTTTATAATAATATTATATTATACAACTTTGATCTGTATATTGGCTCCACTTGCTTAGGAAAAGGAGGATCTCACTTAAAAAAGCCGTTGATGCAAAAAGTCGTTATCAGTGGTGGTGGGTTATGGCGACCGTCGAAGCAGGGGAAGGTTGGAGAGAAAACGGAGATGAAAGAGCGGTGTTGTAGCAGTGGAGGGGGGAAGAGAGAGGGGGGTAGGGAGAGAAAGGTATGGAGAAGCAAAACGGTAGGTGAAATGGTGAGAGCCGGAATTTTTTTTCGGTGGTGGCCGGCGGTTGCTCAGTGGATGGGTGGGGGTGGTTCTTTTTTTTTGACACATTTTATATTAAAATCGACCGATTGTGGTGTAATTTATTCAGGGATGGGAGATTCAAATTTTCACAAAATTTTGAAGTTCAAATTTTAAATTTTATAAAAGCGACCAAGGATTCGGTCGATTTTATATAAATTCCACCGCAAAACTTAAAATCCGCCCTCTTAAAAGCCACCAACATGCTTCGGTCGATTTTATACTAAAATCCACCAGATATGGTCGATTATAGCTAAATTTCATCGATATTTGGTGGTGGATTTTAGTAATTTTTGTTGTAGTGAAACCCGAGTACGAGGTTTTGTGCCTTTTAACCATTTTTACCATTAACAATACAAATCGGAGGGGTAAAAAGACATTTATCCTCTTCTGAGTTGTACCGTTATGGGCTAAAATGTACATTTCTTATACTTGAAGGTGAAAAGTTACATAATATACTTCAAGGGCTAACAGATATCTAAGTACTATTTTGTGAAATTTATAGATTTTTGTATAAGCTTGAAACAATAGTAAAAAGAAGATGATATCAGAATCTTTGCTTGTTCATTTTTTTTTCAATTATTAACATCATGAATCCTGAGTTGTTAAACCTAATTTCAGCAGCCGAGATAATAAACCATTATCAGAACCCGAATCGGTAGAGACGGGTTATCACTCGTATCGCATAAAATATTCCGACAAAACACGAATGGAAGAAGAAGTAGTTTATTTATAACATTGAAAGTTAAAAACCAAATAGGAAGTTTTTCAACTTTCATTGGAAGAGAATCAAGCCAGGAGCACTTGCAACAATGGGATCTTGAATGTTTCTTGCCGATCGATTGAACAAATAGATGGAAAGAAGGAGTACTACAGAGCTGTTTGTGAGCTGTTTGTTCTAGTGAAGAGTATAACCATGTAACTACTAGCTAGGTAAATGATAGTCACCTCAAACTCCTTCAATCTTGCTTCCATAAATGAAGTAGATATGAATGATAATGGCACAGAATGCCACTTCTTCCGGGGTTCACCCCAAAGCCCCGGAAGAAGTGGCGTTATAGGGTATATTAATTTTTTTTTCTTTTTTTCTTTTTCTCCCGGATTTGCACTTGTGTGTAATGTTTTGCAAGTGTGAAAAAATCTGTGGAGGCCTATTTTGGAGCTCTAATATTAAGTTATGAAAAACGTATTTTAGTGTAATTTTTTTTGTTGGGGAGTCATGCAAACCTACTTTTAGTACGTATTTTTTGTTTTAATAAAAAGGTTGTAAATATATGACTTTTGTAACTTTGAAAAGGGTGCCAAGCCAGTCGAGTGTGCATTTGTTACGTGAGGGCATGTTTTGCAAATCCCATATTTAGTGCCCAGAAAATTATTCTGGTTTAATTCTTTTTCTGTTGACTAGTGATGTAAACGTTTTTGTAGTATGTAATTTTTACTTTAATTTTAAATTTTTTATATGGTTTTAGTTGTTTGGAATAGTGTATCATGGGGGAATATATTTTTTTTGATGAGGCCTTATATTTGATATGAACTCATTTGCTGATAATGGATACTTAACTTGAAACACAAATTCCATCACATAACATCAGTTACATAATAACACATAGTTGAAAAACTGTGCCTAGTTCGATACACAATAATAACACGATACATGAATAGAAATGAGTACGATGCAACAATACAAATAATAAGAACCAACAATTTTATGAACCAGATCATTCATCTGTATCATTAGAGTCATCATCATCTTCATTGATGTTCCAGGTATGGGACTCGATGAACGCCTTTATTCTCTGCAATTCCCTCGTTGAGAATTTCAATGAGAACTGCTGCACGGGGTTCAAGCGGCTCTTCGATCCAATGTTCGTAAATGCAAACACCGTCGGGATATTTGATAAACCGTCTGCCTACGTCAATACCCTTCCAGTAATGCGCTACAACAACTATTTTTTTTTAAAAATAATAATCCAAATTTGGGAGTGAAGACATAATTACTTTTGACGAGTGTGACTTCATTTGTAACTCTCTATTTATAAGTGATTTGGTAAAGAAGACATAAGCTACTTTGAATGACAGTTCACGTGCTAAATATACTATACAATTACAGTCCATATTTTAAAACTTAATTATAACTTGTCATTGTTGCTCTCACCTGCATTATTTTCAAAATTATGGATTCATTATCTGCTGTAAAGTGACATCGATACTATGTACATGCAATGACTTTACATGCAAATACTTATCTTTTATTCTATATTTCATTTATATGATTTGACTTGTCATTACTGTTTTTCATGTATCCTTCCACATAACTCATAAATTTTCGAGTAGTCAAAACTTATAAATTTTCAATTTATTTATTTTAAAAAAATTGAAGTAATCAAAGTACTACAGATGTACTACTACATGGAAATAAGTTTTTCCAAAAAAAAATTGCAACTACTTTTGAAAAATAATTTTTAATCAACCTTCGGAATATTATCACAATTAGTATACATTGCAAGGGAACATTGAATAAGTAAACATAGAATGAGAGAAATACATTGCAGCTGAAAAATGAATAATGAATGAATCTCTCAAATTTTTTAGTCATCCGCAAGATTAACTACGTAGTAATCAAACTCTGAATCCGCAATCTTGTTAGCAGTCTCATCATCTACATCCTCTTGTATCTGAGGGGATGTATGCATATGACCTCTCATACTCGGCCGAGTATCACGCGATGGTCATGCGTGGGGGCCTTGAGTGCCATGACATATGGTTGTAGCCATACCAGCATTATCGTGGCCTTGAGAAAAATCCCCAAGATTGACAATATATTTCGCATATTTTTTATCCCACTGCTGGTCTTCTTCACATATCTTTTCAGCCATACACTTTGCGACTGCATCCTCGTACTCCTTTTTCCTCATCTCAATCCCGTCCTCTATGAACTGGTAGTGTCGATACATTTGTTTTAACTCATTGTCATGTTCCTCCTTTGGAATGTGACCAGAGTTGAAATTCTTATTAATGTTTTCTTCATACTCGATCGTTGATTTCATAAACTTGAGGTGCATTTCCCCATAGCCAACGAACTGTTCATTGTCACGGACGCCATACCCTAGGGCGGTCCGTATACCTCGCATTATTCTAACAAATTGTTTGACCAGACAGATTTCTGCTCGTTGAGCTTCAGTCGGTACCTGAGATTCGGTCCATTTATACCAATTAACTTTCCCGTAATCACAAATATCAGAACTAGCGTGTCCCTTGCCCTTGTCCATGACCTGACTGTAGCAGTCTCAAAATTTAGAAAATGTAATACTAGAAAGGGAAAATTTAGTTGATGACATATAGTTTTACAGCTATTTATAGGCATAATTTTATATTGTTAAAATGTTATATTAAGTTGTGCAGTTAGGAATGTGGAAATAGTTGATGTTGTTGGGAAAATAAATTTTAAGATGAAAGTATTCATTTGTGACTTTGATTTGAAAACAAAAGTTGAGTTGTCAAATCATTTTAAAAAATTACGTGTGACTACTCCTGTGATTTTATGAAATGTGCATCCTTTAACTACACACAGTACTTATTTTAACTTTTCATATTTGTGAGAAGATTCAGACTTTTAAAAGTTGACAAGTCGATTTTATTTTGTTACATTTTGTAAAAGTTAAGAATATTGTATTCTCTTAAATAATGAATTCATTTAATTTCTTGTTGATTTAGATTATCCTTAATGAAAATCTAGATTATTGTAGTTGTTTCGTACAAGCCGTGTTGTTTAGCACAATTATAAAATTGTTTTCAATTAGTTCTTTCTTTGTTCTTCATGATTCTATACCACCATTTTCTAGTAGTCAAAACTCATAAATCTTCAAAAAAATTACTACATGGAAAGAAGTTTTTACAAAAAAAAATGCACCTACTTTTGAAAAACCAGTGGAATTGTGTCTTCATAAAAAAATGATATCGACTCGCAGGGTACCCTTTTTGAAGCCACGAAAGTCATATATATATACTATTTTTTCATTAAAACAAAAATTATATACTAAAAATAGGTTTGCATGACTCCCCAACAAAAATAAATTAAACCAAAATTTTTTTTACAACTTAATATTAGAGCTCCAAAATAGGCCTCCATAAAAATTTTTACACTTCCAAAACATTACACACAAGTACAAATCCGGGAGGAAAAGGATAAAAAAAATAATATACCATAGAACATCACTTCTTTTGGGGCTCTGGGGGTGAACCCCGGAAGAAGTGGTTTTTTGTGCCATTTTTGGAAAGGTTTCAATGATTGTGCCAAAAAAATGAAGTTTGAGTTCAAATATGCCAAAAAAGTCCAAGAGCCATGTGGCGAGGCATTGGAATAAAGTGCAAGGATTATCAACTCATCCATCCTACCTGAATATATAGTGACCAGCAGATTATCACTGCTGCGATAAAGTTGCATATTCCCCAAATTTAGCTTCTCCGGTACCTCAGTGTTCAGACACAGGAAATGAATTCCTTCCTACTTTGAGCCCCTTAGCTCTACAGATTATCCTCATTCCATTCGAAATTTAGTTACTACACTGCAACGAATTTTCCAGCAAATAATCTAATATTATCTTTACCATTTATAAATCTTCCAACAACTATAAGTTGTCACACTAGGGGTTGCAACCGGCAATATCAGACTTTAATGTATATTATGTTGTATCTATATTTATTTCTCATATTGCCCATTTTTTTACAGAATGACCTCTATTGCAACTTGTAAATAGACTATATAATTTATGCATATATGATTATATGATGAGCAAAAATATGGATACAACAAACGTTAGACGATCAAAAGTATGTATAAATTTTATAAAATAATTCGTACATATCTGTTAATCTTTAAAGTATATTATGTTGTACCTTTTCACCGTCAAAATATCAGAAATGTACCTTTTAACCCATACCGGTACAACTCGGAGCGTAAAATATCTTTTTTACCCCTCCGATTTTCACCATTAACGGTAAAAATGATTAAATGGTATGAAATCTCATATCCTGGGTGTCAAAAGGTATGAGTTCAATCATTTGGGGTTGATGGGTATAACTCTATATATCAAAAGGGTTAAAAGGTCATTAAGCTATAAATCTGAAGTCTATTTAAATATTCTCCTTCCCATGGTGTTCTCTGTGGTTCTTATGTGTCGTGTTATTCCTTAGAGCATCCATGCATCTCCAATGGAGGTGCCAAAAAGAGCGCCAAAATGTCATGAGACATGATGTGATATTACACACATATTGGCTACCCATTGGAGACTTAGGGGTGCCAATTAAATTAGCCAACTTTTGGCACCATTCAATACCTTCCCAAAATAAAAATAATGTTACATATCCTACTAAAGACATGTACTTTCGTAACTATTTTTAATTATTCTTATATATGAATACTTTAACATCTTTGAGTGCTAATTTTTGGAGTAAATTTTAGTAAGAATGGTGCCAAAAGTATAATTGAAGAAAGATACAATAATATATTAATATCATTGATGAGTTCGCAATATTGACAAATTTGGTTTAACACACCCATTAGAGATGTTCTTTAGAGCATCTCCAATAAGTATTGTCAAAACAGTTGACAACTCTTGCCAAATCATCATTTATATTAGTTTATTATTCAAATTATATTTTATGTCAATGTGACAACATTTTACTACAATAGTTAGCAATCTTGAAGATCGCCTATAAAGTCCCATAAATGATACCTAAATTAAAAGGAGTATTGATCGTATATACTTTATAGAATTATATATATATGTTTAACCATTTAGGTAAGTTGCAAAAATTGGCAATATTGATCGACAACTTCTTGGCAACTCACCAAATCCAATATGTAGGCAACCAAGATTGTAATCCCATGTCAATTTTGACAACATCTTGACAATACCTATTTGAGATGCTTTTAGAAACTTGACCTCTTTGACAGGTTTATGCATTGATATATTTCTTATCCCCTTTTATAACTGAGAACACCATTTCTTAGTACAAGGGAATCAAATTAAAGTCAATAATAAAAGGAAAAAAGTTGAGTTTTTCCAAAAACAATAATTTTTTTGTCAGATTCTAAAATAATATTTTAGCCAAGAACAACATCATTTAACTGATTAAAAGCAATACACTCAATCTTAACTTTTGCATTTTAAATTGTGAAATCATTTTGATAATAAGCTTATATTATGTTTTTTCTTTGATGACCGCATCTCATTGATCCAATAAAAGTGAAAGATGAGCGAGGGTTCACTCAAATTGAGAATTACAAAGTTAGGCAACAGAGGTTCTGTTAATGGTCATTTAAACAGGTTGATAAAATGCCCGATAAAATTATTTTCTCATTGAGTGTGATAATTAAGAAGAATCCTATTATGATCGAACAGTAGTATCCATACTTGAATATATTCACCATCGTTAGAGAAGGTTCAAGCAGTAACATAAGATCCACAAAAATGTTATAAAAGCACAATATAAGATATGCGTTAGAAGATGAAATAGTGTACAATAGTAATACTTTGTGGAATATAATAAATTTATCTTTAATCATTTTTCATTTTTTCCGCGGTCCGTTTTTCAAGCTAGTGCTTAAACTCAGTTAAAATTTTCACCTTTGGTGGAAAAGTCATCCATCAAGTCTCGTTGCTTTATTAACAATTCTCCACCGTAGTGGATTCCTCCCCTTGCATCTTTGGTGAAGTATAAGTTTGATGGTGCTTTAGTAGAGACAATGCAGCGATTGGCGTGATTGGAAGAAATTCATATGGTCGTATAGTTCACGTTAGCGGATGTTGTGTTAAGGCATGAAATCATTTTTAAGCTGAACTTATGACGGTTTGTGAGGCTTGTTTGCTTATCATCTATCACAATATTTTTCATAATATTATTTAATCAGATTGTAAAGTTGCTATTGACCTTTTAACGACTGATCTTAATGCACCTTAGCATAATGTAGTTCTAGTTCAAGATATCATACTTATAGCTCTTAAATACTGTATCACACTCTCATTTATGCCTCATTCTTATATAGCCCGTCACATTGGATAGCAAAACAAGACTCTTTAATCTTCTCCCACTTGATTGAGTTTCTCAACCTCTGAATGATTTATCATTTGAGGAGTGATCTCTGTTTTCAGTTTCCGTTCTTATTCTTGGAGTTTCTTTATGTCAAAATAAAAATCACAAGTCAGGAACATCATGATGTAGAGTGCTATCTTTCATTTACACATGTTTCTTTGAGAAAATAAAATTCAACACTCAACAGAGAATTTATAATTTAATTTTTAAGGTTTTTCTCTCACATCTGCATTTTACAACTGCATCTGGGATTATACTCCATTTAATTATTTGAATATTAATTATTTGTAGATTTTACACATAAGAGAAATTTTGTCACATAATCAAAAATATCATATTTGATATTATCTTTCTTCTCTATCATTTTTAGCACATTTATTTCAAAATAACATTTTAATAGCTGACATTCCAAAATTCCAAATTTGCTCATTTAACAAAAAAATACATAATAAAAATATATTAGAAAAATAGTATTTTATACATAATTTCTATTACATATAAAGTTGACACCCTCAACTTTTGCACATAACTTAGCAGCCATGTCAACTCACTTCACACAACATACATAACTTAGTGCTAAAATTGACAATTAAGGTCATGTCACATGAAGTTGGCAACTCTATCCTCCATTGTTGTAATGCTTTAAGAATATTTTTTTGTAGTCTTTTTCAATATACAATTTTATGATAATAGTTTGTAGCTAACAATATTTTCGACACCAATATTTGGGGTAAAAACATAGTTATAATTAATAAAAAAAATATTTATATATCATGTTTAAATTTTAAATTTTTATTTAATATAAATATTTAAACTAATACTTATGTTTGTATAAAAAATTTTTAACCTATGTATATATAAACCTTAAAAAGTGAAATAATTAAAATAGGAGGGAGGGAGTAAATCATAGATATAATTATTTCAATTGATATAAAAGATATTAACAATGGATTTTATTTCTAAAAAACAACTGACTTATTACTTATAGAAATAAAAAAATATTCTAAGAAAACAAATTAATTAAATAATAAAATCCTACATAATCTTGCCTAAATACTATAAGTTGTAAAATATTAAAATAATTAAAAATGAAAAATAAACATATAAATGTTGCCTCGAGCGGTTTGCAGAAACAAACTGTCCCTTACCTAGCAAGGGTAGGAAGTCGGGTTTTGTGGCTCTCAAGCACATAATATCCCTGTTATGAATTAAAAACTAATATATATATAATAGCTGTATTTAGTACTAGGGAACGTGAGCTTCAAGGCTCGATTTTACTGCTCTTGTGTTTCGTGACTCAATCTGCCTTAACAAGATGCCTACATACCTTGCTGATTGCCAAGGATCAAGTCAAAAAACGCAGTTCTGATTTGTGGGGTGAGGCCCCTTATATAGATGTGGGGGTCCTTGAATTGGACTTGGTGTAGGAGACTTGGTGGTCAAGCCTCTGAATTAGGATATACTTAGGAGTCCTAGGAAGTAGGAAGCTGATTCCTTATCCCATGATGTTCCTTGGAGGCCAATCTACAAGGATTTATATCCCCATTAGGACTCATCTTGATAGCTGTTTTTCTCCCTTATTTATTAATTACGAAATTAATAAATAATCAGGGTTTTGGGCCTTCTTTGTTCCATCAGGCCTGATCTGGTCCATCAGGCTTGATCAACGTGTTAACCTTTCTGGTCTGAATATCATACATCTTCTTATTGGGCCTAGCAGCCCACACCTTGTATAATTAATACAATATTTAATTATACAATCAGGATTTATTTATCCCTATCATTTGCCCCCCAACTTTTGGGAAACATTGATCAGGTTTCGCAGAAGTTAAATCTATTCATTCCCTTACAGGGTTTCGTTTTTGCGTAAAGTGTGGAGCGACCTACACGTTTACAATGATTTTTCCTTTTATTCAGGAATTATTTTAATTTCCAGGAATTTTTCCCTATTTTTCTAGATTTTTCCCTTAATTTCTAGGATTTATCCTTAATTTCTGGCATTTATCCTTATTTTTCTGGATTTTTCCCTTAATTTCTGGCATTTATCCTTATTTTTCTGGATTTTCCCTTAATTTCTGGGATTTATCCTTATTTTTCTGGATTTTCCCCTTAATTTCTGGGATTTATCCTTATTTTTCTGGATTTTTCCCTTAATTTCTGGGATTTATCCTTATTTTACTGGATTTTTCCCTTAATTTCTGGGATTTATCCTTAATTTTCTGGATTTATTCCTCATTTCTGAAAATATTAGCAATTTTCAGAAAATATATTAAGGAATTTCCTTATTTTTCTGTAATTTTCCAGGAATTTTTCCTTCTTTTTTTTCTCTTTTTTTATACAGATTTCGACCAGGAATCCTGTTCGACCAGGATCCTGGTCGAATTAGCCTCTGCGGTGACTTGGTCGAAGGCTTTTCGAGGAGGATGCATTCGATCAGGAATCCTGGTCCAATTTCGGCCAGGATTCCCCCCCTTTTTTTGTTGACTAGGAATTTTTCGACAAGGATTTTCGTCCCTTTCGGTTAGGATTCTTGTGTTTCTGACCGAATTAACCATCTTTCTTGCCTTGGTCGAAGCTATTTCAAGCAGGATTGGTTCGACCAGGATTTTCTCTTGATTTCTACTCGAATGAGTCTAAATTCTGGTCGAATTAAGCTTATTTTTCAGCCTTGATCGACAAAACTTTGACCTCAGGAGCTTCGATCAGGATTCCTTCGTGTTTCTTGGTCGAATGGATCTTCTTTCTGGTCGAATTAAGGCCGTTTTTCAGCCTTGATCGACAGGGTTTCGACCTCAAGCCTTTCGACCAGGATTTCTTTATGTTTTCTGGTCGAATGGGTCAGGAATATTTACATAATGATTTTTTGCATATACTTTAGATTTGGGCCCTTAAATCTGGGCTAAATTTTCTTGGGCCAACCCTTTTAATGGGTTTTTCTTTTTCACCCCTAAAATGACTTGGGCCTAATACAGAGGTCTTTTTACCTGGGCTTTTTAAGTACTTGGGCCCTTAACTGGGCTTGACTTTTTCAAGGTTTTTCTAGAATTGGGCCTCATTTCTGAGCCCAAATTCCAAACTCTTCTAGGATTCTTCCAGATTCTTCCAGAATCTCCTAAAAACTTAAGTTTTTCTTTTGTTTTTTACTGGAATTCTGTGGATAATTCCAGAACCTTCTAATTTTTGGGCCCAAATGGGCTTTTTAAGGCCCATTATCCCCCTTCCTTGGCTATATAAAGGTGGGGTGAGAGTTTGATTTCTCCACACCTCTCATTTCACCTCTCTACTCATTTCATAACTTCTCCTCATGCTTCCCCCAGCTTTCTAACCTTTCCTCTCTCAAATCCCCTCCCTTAGTTTTCCAACTTCAGGCTTTTTCCAGCTTACTAATGGCTGACAAGAGTTCCGAGAGGGCGGCAAAGATAGCCTCGGCTTCAAAACGAGGTAAGGATATCGAGATCCGTTCTTCGTATATGTCTTTAATCGATATAATTAATACTAGGGGGTGACTATCCCTCTACTGCACATCTCGATTCTTTTAATCATTGTAATACTTGGCACAACATAGATTTCGATAAACTGAATGCACGTTATAACGTCCTTCCTCCTCTTAGATTAGTTCCAGTCTCTGGTGGTGACCGTACTTGCCACTGGAGACCCGACACTCTCTTTATTTACACTGATGCCCTTAATGCTGGGCTTAGGTTTCCTTTCCACCCTTTTATTCCTCATCTTTTAGCTGATTTATAAATCAACCCGTGGCAGCTTCCTCCAAACGCTTGGAGGAACATTTTATGTTTTATGGTCTGCTGCCTTAGGGAGGGCTTTCCCCTTTCTGTAGCTATTTTTAGGAAGGTCTTTCAGTGCTATAATAGCTCTTCCAGTATTTATGGTTGGGTCTATGTCAAGCAAAGGCCCAAAAGTAAACATATCTTTAACAGCGCCTCAATTCCTGATAACAACAAAAATTGGAGGAATAGTTTCGTTGGGTTACGTTGGGAGAATGGTGACTGGGGCACACTCTTCCGATCTTCCTTCGGGAAGGTCAGTGATGGTAGCCTCAAATCCATTCACTTAACTCCTGAGGAAACTATTATTTATAATGGGCTTACTCAGGACGACGACACTACTACCAGCTAGACTCTCTTAGAGGAGTTCTCCCTCATTCACGTGGGACTATCCTCTATTTCTCAACAGGGTATTTTTCTTCCCTTCTCAACTTTATTTCAATTCATGCATTATTAACATCACTTATTTTGTTTTTTGCTTTGTTTTGCAGCTGCTAAGGAGATTAACGAGGACAACGTTCCTCCTGTTGAAGAGACTGCTAGAATGAAGAAAGCTTGGCTCGCAGGCCTAGACACCCGAGGAAAGGCGACAAAGCCTATCTTCTTAAGAAAGCACAAGGAGCCTATGGGGGAGGCTTCAACTGAAGGAGCTGAGGGCCATAGTGCTCCTATCACTGCTGCTGCCCCTGCTGCTGCTGCTACAGGCGCCTTCCAACCTCTCTGGGGATTCCGCCGAGTGGATACCATGGTTGGTTCCACGAAGCATGCTTGGGATTGGTCCTACCATAGCGTGACTCCCAAGGATTTTACTGACGTGGTGGCCACCCCTGACCTTGAGAGGATTAAGCTCATGGGAGCTCAGTCTCTGGCTTTGGTATGCCTCTTCTTTTTTGAACTTATCTTTCTTTCTTGTAGCATTCTCTTGCCTTATACTTTGTTGATTGCTTTGTTTCAGTCTAATGCCTATTTTCAAGGCGCTGTGAGGCAAGCCGAGTCATGGAAGCGGGCTTCCGATAAGGCCGATAATGCCCTCAGGAGGCAACAGAAGAAGTATGCTATTCTGGAGAAGAAGTTCAAACGCAAGGAGGAGGAACTCGGGGAGTCTAACGCCGAGCTGGTGGTACTTCGGGCGGAGAAGGACAAAGCTATAGATAACTACCTGGACTCGGAGGACTTTGCCCAGTCCATGAGGATTAGGGATGACTCAGTCTTTCCCAGGTTTTTTAGGACTGGTTGGGACACGGCCTTTGGGACCGTGAACGAGGCTTGTCCTGATATTAACCCGGCGGATTATGTCAGCCCTGATGACGAGGCTTTGCTATAAGGGTTTCGTACCCGAGTAGTTGTCTCGGATCATGTTCCTCAGGATCCACTCCTTCCTCCTCCCGAGTCTTCTTCCAGGCCTGCTGAGGACGATAGCTCTTCCTCCTCCCCCGAGATGACAGAGACATCTAGCGAGAGCGAGGGGGATGATGATATGGATGCCAAGGGCACCTCAGCTCCTTTGAGCTTCTTTAAGCCCTGCGTGGCTTGTTTTCTTTATCTTATTTTCGAGACTTTATTTATCGAACTCTTGTAATATTTATCCGATCTATCACATTTTACGCTTGCATTTCATGCATTTGGTTTTACTTGTCATGGCATAGACATTTAAACATATTTCAAAAACCTCATGAATTTCCATAAATTGTCTGGAATTCGTCCCTTACACAAGTCTTAAAATTCAAAATAAAACTAGAATAAATAGATCCTAAGCAAGCAAAGCTTCAAGGTGCTTTTCAACCTACTCGTCATCTTGACAAGTGAGAATCATATTCAGTTGCCCTACACATAGTAAACCTTCAGGTTTTGTGCATGCCAAGTTCTCGGGACTTCTAAACCATCCATCGTTTCCAGCTTGTAAGTTCCTCTACCCTGAACACTCTTGACTTTGTACGGCCCTTCCCAATTCGGGGCAAGCTTTCCTTTCTGTCCTACACCAGAAGCTTCTATCTTCCTCAAGACCAGGTCACCTTGTTTGAAAAATATTTCTTTAAGCCTTAGGTTGTAGTAGAATGAAGCCTTCTTCTGATACTCTACTATCTTTGCATGTGCCCCATCTCGCACTTCGTCGATTAAGTCCAGAGCTAACCTTTGTCCTTCCTCATTTTCCTCAGCATTGAAAGCCTGAATCCTTGGAGAGGAATGTGATATCTCCACGGGAACTACTGCCTCTGCCCCATATGCCAACATGAAGGGAGTTGCTCCGGTCGTGACTCTACAGGTAGTCCTATAGGCCCATAATATTGGAAGTATCTCATCCACCCAATTATTTCTTGACTTCTCGATCCTCTTTTTTAGTCCATCCAGGATTATTCGATTTGCTACCTCAGCTTGCCCATTGGCTTGTGGGTGAGCCACAGAGGTGAACCGTAACTCAATCTCATTTTCTTTACAGTACTTCTTGAATTCCTCGTTGTTGAATTGTGTTCCATTGTCGGTGGCTATGATACGGGGAATTCCATATCGGCACATAATATTTTCCCACAGGAATTGTGCAAACTGCTTAGTTGTGATCTTGGCCAAGGGTTTGGCTTTAATCCACTTGGTGAAATAATCAATGGCTACAATCAGAAACTTTCTTTGTGTCGTGGCCATGGGGAAAGGCCCCAAAATATCCATTCCCCATATAGCAAAGGGAATGGGCGAGTTGATAGAGGTCAGCATCTCGGGAGGTTGTCTAACAACAGGTGCATGCTTCTGACAGCGGTCACACTTCTTCACATATTCTTTGGCATCAATCATCATTCCTGGCCAATAAAAGCCTAGACGAGTTATCTTATGAGCCAAGGCCCTGCCCCCCAAGTGTTGTCCACAAATACCTTCATGCACTTCTTCAAGAGCCAAGCGTGCCTCATCGGGCCTGAGCCACCTTAAGTAAGGAACCACGAAAGATCTTTTGTACAGAATCCCATCTATCAAAGAGTACCTTAATGCCCGAACAGTTAACTTCCGTGCTTCAGTTACATCGCTTGGCAACCATCCAGTTTGAATGTGAGCCTTAATGGGATCAATCCATGACATCCCCAGGCCTACAGGAGCTACAAGCTTAACATCTATGCTTCGTGTCTTCAAAACACGGAAGTACACACTTCCCGAACTTTCTTCTATCTCGGATGAAGCAAACTTTGATAATGCGTCTGCCTTAGCATTTTCCTCCCTTGGAATGTGCTCAACACGTCATCGATTGAATTGAGTCATCACAGCCCTTACTAGGTGGACATACTTGGCCATCGTTTCATCCCTTGCCTCAAATTCTCCCTTTACCTGGGATACGATCAGCTTCGAGTCTCCGCAGACCTTTAAGTTTTTGACTCTAAGTGTCCCTGCTAGGCCAAGGCCAGCTATCAGGGCTTCATATTCTGCCTTATTATTTGTATTTGGGAAGTCTAATTTCATGGCATACTCAATCAAGAACCCGTCAGGGCTTTGTAAAACCAATCCTGCTCCACTGGAGTTTGTTTTTGATGCTCCATCAAAATAGAGAACCCAATATTCTTTCTCCTTATCCTCCTTCTCTTTGTCCCCATTATCGACTCCCTTGTCTTGAGGTATGGTATCTTCTTGCCCCCCGACTTCTTGGTTGGGTATGGTACATTCCACCACGAAGTCAGCTAGTGCCTGGGCTTTTATTGCCATACGTGGCTTATACTTGAGATCGAACTCTCCCAGCTCTATTGCCCACTTAATCAATCTCCCACTTGCCTTGGGACTGTGAATGATATTTCTCAGGGGCTGATTTGTTAGCACCTCAATCTAATGAGCCTGAAAGTAAGTACGCAGCTTTCTCGAAGCCATTACCAAGGCTAGAGCAAATTTCTCAATAGTTGAATAATTCAACTCAGCACCATGCAGAATTTTGCTGACATAGTAGACGGGTTTCTGGACTTTCAGTTCCTCCTTAACCAACACCACGCTCAAGGCACTCTCTGAAACAACTAAGTACAAGAATAAAACTTCATTCAAAGCTGGCTTGGCCAACAACGGGGCCAGGGCCATATACTTCTTTAACTCTTCGAATGCCTTCTGGTTTTCCTCATTCCATACAAAGTCCTTGATGTTCTTTAGTGACTTGAAGAATGACAGGCACTTGTCTCCTGACTTGGAGATGAATCGTCCTAGCGCAGCAACCCTTCCTGTGAGCTTCTGAACATCCTTGACGTTTTTTGGTGGTTCCATATCTAGGATTGCCTTTATTTTGTCGGGGTTAGCCTCTATCCCCCTCTTGGAGACCATCAATCCCAAAAATTTTCCAGATCCTACTCCGAAAGCACATTTTGTAGGATTTAACATCATCTTGTGGTACCTCAGGACCTCAAAAGCTTCCCTCAAATGGGTTATATGATCAGTCCTTGCTAGACTCTTGACTAACATGTCATCAACATAGACTTCCATAGTCTTACCAATAAGGTCCTTAAAAATTTTATTTACCAACCTTTGATAGGTGGCTCCTGCATTTTTAAGACCAAATGCCATAACAAGATAACAAAAAACACCAAAGTTAGTGATGAATGATACCTTTGGAATGTCATCCTTGTGCATCTTAATCTGATTGTATCCGCTAAATTCATCCATGAAACTCAACATCTCATGCCCAACACTGGCATCAATCAAAGTATCAATCCTTGGCAACGGAAAATAGTCTTTAGGGCATGCATCATTCAGGTCAGTGAAGTCTATACACATCCTCCACTTTTCATTAGCCTTCTTTACCATTACCGGGTTTGCTAACCATTCCGGAAATTGAATCTCCTCAATGAAACCAGCCTCTATGAGCTTTTCTACTTCATGTTTTATAGCTTCTTGTCTTTCCGGGGCAAAATTTCTTTTCTTTTGTTTCACTGTCTTCCGGCTTGGATCCACGTTTAACTTGTGAGTAATCAGCTCCGGGTCTATGCCTGGCATATCAGCTGCTGACCATGCAAACACATCACTATTTTCTTGTAAAAATTTCACCAGCTTCCCTCTAAGGGGCTCCTCTAATGTGGCTCCAATGAAAGTCATCCTCTCAGAATTCTCGGGGTCTAAAGGAATCGAAACCAAATCTTCTGTTGGCTTTCCTCTCTTCTCATCATTTTCTCGGACATCCATATCTTCAATAGGAAGAACCTGCCCCCCAACTCCATCTGCCCTCAAAGAGGCCACATAACAGCTTCTAGCCATTTTTTGATCTCCTCTCTCTTCTCAAATCCCGTTCCGGGTGGGAAACTTCATGACTGAATGGTAGGAAGAAGGGACTGCCTTGAAGGCATGTATCCCTGTTCTTCCCATGATAGCATTATAGGTTGAACTAGCTTTTACCACCACAAAATCTAACATCTGCGTTGCTTGCCTTGGTTCTGTACCTATGGTGGTTGGCAACTTGATTATCCCTTCTACAGGACATTCTACTCCAGCAAATCCATATATCGGCATGTCGGTTGGTGTTAACTGGGAGTCGTTATACCCCATCCTTAGAAAGGCGTCGTGGAGCAAGATATCCACAGAAGCACCATTATCCACAAGGACCCTCTTGACCGGGCTATTTCCTATTGCCGGTGTTATGACCAGCGGGTCGTCATGAGGAAACTTCACACCCTCTAGGTCAGAATCATCAAAAGCCAATGTTACTTCTGTCCTGGCCCTCTTCGGGGCTTCTCCAACAATATGCATAACCTCTCTAGTATATGCCTTTCTGGAATTTTTGGACAATCCAGCAGCAGTTGGACCTCCAAAGATCATGTTTATCACAGGCCCTCGGGGTCTCGGCCCTCCATAAATGGTGTTTATAATTGGTCCTCTAGGCTGGGGGTTTTGCCCCTGATCGTCTTGGTCCCCCCTACGATCCTCAAAGTTCTTCCTTCCATTATTATTCCTGTCCCCTCCTTCTCCAGTGTATTTGTTTAATCTTCCTTTTCGAATGAGGAACTCAATTTCATCTTTCAGCTGCCTATACTCATCGGTGTCGTGACCAACATCTTTGTGAAATCTGCAATATTTTCTTTTGTCTAGCTTGGTAGGATCAGCCTTCAGGGGCTTAGGCCAACGAATATCTCGATCTTTCTCGATTTCCACCAAGATCTGGCTTCTGGGAGCATACAGCTTAGCGTATTCGATGAACTTTTGCCCAGGTCCTCCCTTCTTGGGGGTTGAATCAGGGTTTTGCTCGGTTCTAGGATACTTGTCCTTAGCGATATACTCCAGATCAGTTTTTCGCTTCTTGCCTCCAGTGGGCTCATTACTTACTACGGTCTTCCTCATGCTTTCTTCAACTTTGATATACTTCCCTGCCCTCTCGTGGAGCTACAACATGCTTTCAGGGGGGCGTTTGGCCAAGGACATCTTAAAAAACTCATCCCTAGTTCCTTGTTGCAGCGCTATCATGGCTACCTTATCATCAAGGTCTGAGACTTTTAAAGCCTCCTTTGTGAAATGATTCAGGTAGTCTCTCAAGGATTCCTTTGCCCCCTGCACAATGCTCATAAGAGATGCAGAACTTTTCTCATGAACTCTTCCACTGATGAATTGCTTAATAAAAGTCTGGCTTAATTCTCTGAATGACCCAATAGAGTTTGGGGGCAAGCGACTGTACCATCTTTGAGCCATACCCGACAGGGTTTGAGGGAAGGCCCGACACTTTATAGCATCATTCACGGGTTGCAACAGCAGTGCATTAGAGAATGTCCTAACATGATTAGCGGGATCTCCCGTGCCATCATAGGCTTTGATGGTTGGCATCTTAAACTTCCTTGAGTGCTTGGATCATCAGGATCTCGAAGGGGAAGAAGATTGCTTGAATCAGTTCTTGGGACAACAGCCCTTCTCCGTACCGGACCATCCAGGTCTATGACAGGAGGAGGATTTCTCCCCCTAGGAGGTATCTGGGGTCTGGTGGCCTGGTGCGCCTCCAAGTCGCGCCTCAGCCTTTGGATCTCAGCCTCATGAGTCCTGATCCTTTCCTGCACTTCTTGGGGATTCGCCCCTTGGGTGCTTTGAGGGCGTTGTCTTCCATCGGCCATCGGTTCTTTGCCAGGACGCCTCCTTCTTGGGGTCACTTCATCATCCGAAGATTTGGAGTCTCTCTCAGTATAAGGACCAGAAAATTCTCGATCCTCGGGGACCAGAAAATTCTCTCAGTATAAGGACCAGAAAATTCTCGATCCTCGGGGATAGGAGCCAAACCTCGTATATAGGGGGCGATTGCCCTCGTGCTTCACTTCGCCCAGCATGTCCAATTTCTCCAACCTCGGGGTAAAGGGGCATCCCATAAGGGGGATTAGTAGTAACAACAGTTGAATATTCATATCCGACGGGTCGAGAAGTCACAGGTACATGTACTTGTTGAACTTGAGGATTCGTACCTTGAATAGTCGGGGGAGTCGTCCCTTGTGGCTGAGGTTGAGTTGCCCCTATCTGGGCTTCCCCTTGAGTAGATGCATAAGTTGAGTGGGGAGGAATCTCTACGGTTGACGAAATCACCTGGGTTGTCCCTGATGGTGTTCCTTCCTCCAGAGCTCTAATTGTTCTCCGTGTTCTCGCCATGGTTGTTGTTGTGCTTTTCCACAGACGGCGCCAAGTGTTATGGATTAAAAACTAATATATATAATTGCTGTATTTAGTACTAAGGAACGTGAGCTTCAAGGCTCGATTTGACTGCTCTTGTGTTTCGTGACTCAATCTGCCTTAACAAGATGCCTACGTACCTTGCTGATTGCCAATGATCAAGTCAAAAAACGTAGTTCTGATTTGTGGGGTGAGGCCCCTTATATAGATGTGGGGGTCCTTGAATTGGACTTGGTGTAGGAGACTTGGCGGTCAAGCCTCTGAATTAGGATAGACTTAGGAGTCCTAGGAAGTAGGAAGCTGATTCCTTATCCCATGAGGTTCCTTGGAGGCCAATTTATAAGGATTTATATCCCCATTAGGACTTATCTTGATAGCTGTTTTTCTCCCTTATTTATTAATTACGAAATTAATAAATAATCAGGGTTTTGGGTCTTCTTTGTTCCATCAGGGCTTTGGGCCTTCTTTGTTCCATTAGGCCTGATCTGGTCCATCAGGCCTGATCAACGTGTTAACCTTTCTGGTCTGAATATCATACAACTTCCTATTGGGCCTAGCAGCCCACACCTTATACAATTAATACAATATTTAATTATACAATCAGGATTTATTTATCCCTATCAATCCCTATATAAGCTCAATCTATCAAGTAAACTCGGTAACTGTTTTATTACACACCATTGTATACAATACACAGGTTTTTTCAACTGCACGAGTTCAATGATGATCAGATGCAACAATGAAGCCCCAAAGGAAAATCCAGACAATGCTGCTCTAACTATGTGGGCAGAGTTAGCAGTGCAGCTCGACAACTTTGATGAAGAGAAAGTAGAAGAAATCATAAGGAAGAAGAAACGTAAAGAAAAACAAGACAAGAAGAAACTCATGATGGTCAAGAAACCTACAAACATAGTTGTTATTAACATGAAAAAAGGGATTTCATTGAAATTCAAAGATTAACACCCTGCGCCTGCGCCTGCAACAACATGATCATGGCGATCACAGTCTGTCTTCCGAATTATAGATGATTCTCGTATTGAAATCGATTATGCTACTACTACTATCTTGTACAGTTCTAGTGAAGAATTGTTAGGGTGTTTGCCCCTTGGAACATAGTATTATATGTTAGGGTAAGGGTAGCACAATGGAGCTTAATCAGTTTATTCTCATGTAATTTTGATTTGTTTATTGTTGTTTATTGACGCTGTTTGTTATTTCTTAATCAGAGAGGACACAAGAATAGTACCATGCTGCACAAATTGGGGCAATATCTTGTAACTTTAATTTGTTAATAATTATTATGTGAATTGGTGCTTCTTAATCATTGAAATTATGATCTTCCTTTTTGAGAATTAATTATGAGTTTAAGCATGTGATGCAGTTTAGTAAAAGTTATTTGATTAATAATTCTTTAGTTCCCTGGAGTTTGACAAACACTTGGATTGATAAATTCTCTAATAATTAAAGCTAAGCTTTGTTGTTTTGTGTTGTCATCTTTCTTCCCCTTTTGAAGTATAAGATTTAGGTACTAAGGTTGTGCCCTTGGGCCTCCGAGGCTTTTTCCAGAGACGGATGCAGCCTAATTCACATCTTTCTACATAACAAAGACTAGTTTCAGAGAAGTGTTTCTAGCTTCTGCGTATACATATGATTGATTTTCTTATAAAAAATGTACTAACATAATATCCCACCCATTATACTATACTAGTCTATAACCCAGCATTCTACCTAGTTTATTTGACATTTTAAATGTTGATATTATTGTTCTTTCAATAAAAATCATGGATCTCATTGATTTACATTCTATCATCATATTAATTTTATGGAAACAACTTGTTCTTTTTCTATAAAATTAAAATGTGAAAGGTCTAAATATTTTATGACAAAAATTTTAATTGACAACAATATTATAGTTTGTTTAAAATTTAAAATAACACTATTAGAAAATAATCTAATATTATTTATTTTTGGGAAATTATGAATAATACCCTCTTGATATTGACTTTTCAATGATACCATTTCACATTTTTGACTTCTAATGGTACCATTGTATATGTAGATTGATTCATTTAAAACCACTTGTCAAACAAATGTTAATCCAACATTATAAAACTATGAATTATACCATTATATAATTGAATTCTTTATTTGGTACTATTAAATATTTTTTGACTTCTATGTGATATCATTAAATATTTTTTATTTTTGTGTGGTATCATTTTCGGTTACTAAAATCATATAATTTTGTATAATTTTCACAATTTATCGATATATTTCCTCTAATAGTATTTCATATAAGCGTCTTAAGTTATCAATTAATTTCGTGCCGAATTTTATAATACACTTTAGAGTTCAATACGTATATTTCTTTCTATTTTACCTAATATTTTAAAATAATTTGAAAAATGATTATTCTTATTTAAAATTTTATATTATAAAATATATATAAAATAAATACTAATACAATTTGAAATATCCCTATTTCTTATTTTTTTTATTTAAATTATCATATTTCATTTACTCGAATTATAGTTAGTACAAAACATAAAACACTAGAAAAATATAAATAAATACTCATAACATCTTAAATTAGAATAAATTTGTTAAATTGATGTTATTTCTCTAATCATAATATTATTTTTTTACTTATTATTTTTTATATATTCAAATTTTTAATAATAGAAAATTATATTTTTTTTAAAAAAATAAGGAAAAATATATAACTAATGATACCATTGTACAACCGATTTTTCTATTGGTACCCTTAAAAATAAAGTTTAGCTAACAGATAACTAACAGAGTGGTATTACATGAACAAAAAATAAAATAATAGTACAATGGTACCACTTAAAGGTCAAAAATGTCAAATGGTTCTATTGGGAAAAGCCAATACCAAGAGGGTACTATTGATAATTTTCCTTATTTTTTTTTGTTAAGTTATTTTAATTTAATATAGCTTTCAAAAGTCTTGCAATTTTAATTTTTAATAATTTTTTATGATATATTTTAAGTGAAATACATTTAAATTTATAAGGTCGGGAATTGAAATTTAGAAAGACAATTTAAAGTATCTATGGTGCACTTATTAAATTTAGGTGTAGATAAAGTTTGTTTAAGCTCCCTGCATAAATTTGTGTAAGATATTGTTTACGTACTCAATTTGAATCCTTTACCCTATTAGAGAACTTTAGATATTATTATAATAAATAATAATTTATTATTACATCTAACAGTTCTTATTTATCTGAATTATGATCTAACGACTGTTATCCACTATACCAGACTAGACTAAGAACCAAATTGAGGATGTTCTGCTTATAATAGTATAGTCCATCTGACTTTATATCTGAATACTGTTATTTGAACTGTACCCAACAATCGACTAACAACCAAATAGAGGATTTAATAATATATTTTATTTTAAATTATTTATATTATAATATATTTTTCAATAGTTAAAAAATTGAAGAATATAATTATTTATAATAATATATGTCTGAATATAATATAATATAATATAATATAATATAATATAATATAATATAATATAATATAATATAATATAATATAATATAATATAATATAATATAATATAATATAATATAATATAATATGTCGTGACTGAAAATAAATAATATAATATAAGATATTGTTGATGGACTCGATTTCAATTTTGAACCTTATTAGAGAAGTTTAGATATTAATATAATAAATAATAATTTGTAATTATATTTAACGATTCTTATTTATCTGAATTATGATCTAACGGCTGTTATCTATAGTACAAAACAACTTACGAACAACCAAATAAAGGGTGTTCTGCTTATAATAGTGTAATAGTCCATCTGACTCTGTATTCGACGACTCTTATTTGCTGTATCAAACAACTGTACCGAACAACCGACTAACAACCAAATAGAGGATTTAATAATATATTTTATTTTAAAATTATTTGTACTGTAATATATTTTTAATAGTTGAAAAAAATTGAAGAATATAATTATTTATAATAATATATGTCTGAATATAATATAATATAATATAATATATCGTGACTGAAAATAAATAATGTAATATAAGATATTGTTGACGAACTCGATTTGAATCCTAAACCCTACGAGAGAATTCTAGATATTAATATAATAAATAATAATTTATTATTATATCTAACGGTATTTTCTTATCTGAATTATGATCTAACGGCTGTTATCTACCGTACCAAACAACTGACAGACAACCAAATAGATGGTGTTCTACTTATAATAGTATAATATATATTGGTGTAAATTTTATACTATTATTTAATTAATTTTTAAATTAAACTCCAACCCACCAACACTAAATTTTACATCATTCTTGTACTATATAAGTTATTTTATTACTAAATTACAGAAGTCAACTTAAAAGTGATAAAGTGTTGTGATATAAATGAAATAAATTTGTTTTAGTAAAAGAGTACAAGGACAATATGAAAATATACAAAAAACCTAAAAATTTAGTGTGACGACAAATTTGATGTAACTTTTGGTGTGACACTAAAACGGTGTAAATTTTAGAGTTGGGTTGGAGAGAAGTTTTATACCAAAATGGTGTAAAAGTACATATTTAGAGTTGGGTTGAAAATGGTCTAAAGCATATACTTATTTTATCCATGCATACCAAAAACTCCAGGCTTACATTTAAAAGAAATCCATAATGAATCTAACTAGTGGTCAACAAAAAATCAACCAAACATAACAATACATTTCCATCCATCAAACTCATCAATTCACCATAATTCAGAATATGTCATGCTGATAACCACATATACTATTGACTTAACATATCATACATCTTTTAGTTGAATTAAGGTCATAAACAACAATTATTAATATAACCATAACTTCTCAATTTTTCAGAATATCACTGAATATTACTAATGAACTTAAAATTATCTTCTAATTTCTCAAAAACTTTATTTCGCGATTCTTTTAACTTACCTTTAAATCCAAGCTTTCTAATTAATGGTTCATATTATTAGGCCTAATCACAAATCCATCTCAAGGACATCTCTTAATCTTATTTCTTACCATTACTACTAGTATATAGTTAATCTTAAGAATTATGTCGACCCAACCGCAAAATCAACCAAACCGCAAAATCGACCCAACGTGCCCCTTATTCAGCTGAGGGAACCGAACTATCCAAAACCCGAAGTTTAATTGGTTTATTTTTTTTTTAACCAGAATATAATGAGTTGGGTCAAGGTTTAAAAAGTTTAAACTCTTACTAACCCAACCCGATTTTATAATTATAATATTATTATTTGATATTTTATGTATGTATTTATTGTATTAATTAATATATCTGAAATAATTTTATTATTTACGGATAACATACTATAAGTTATTGACTTTAAACTGAAGTGTACACGATACGTATAGTACCCGATAATATTTATCTTCCGTTAAATTATGTGGTACTACTAGTTTACTTCAAATCACTACGCCATAGATGGCCTATCACAATGGTTTAATCATGCGTGTTACAAAATTATGTTACCTTAGTTATGCTTATCTTAGCCTACCGCAACGTAGTATTTTTGATGTTACCATAGCCTTTGTAACATGTTACTATAACTTCAAAGTGTTACATACGGTAACATGTGGAAACTTATGTTACAATAGGGTGTTAATGGGTTAAAAAATAATATTTTACAAAAAATTAAAGATTTATATAATTATTTGACTTCAAAATTAATCAATTTTGATAATATAATTAAGCAATAATATTAATATTAGCTAAGATTGATAAAATATTTTTTTTGTTAAATTTTGTAAACTGTACTAATTAATAACTGATAATTTTTTATTAATAAAAAATTTGGGCACAACTTAAAAATTTATTAAAAAATAAAGAAAAATGAAATTAACAATATTGGGCTCTCGATCAGGCGCGGTAAAGTAGAGTGAAATTTTTTGGAAAAGTTTTTGAACAACCCGGGTTAAATTTTAGACATGTCAAAATTTCCCTATCTAAACATCTCTCTGCATTGCTCTCTCTAAATAACTCTCACACACTTTCTCTCAGGTTTGGAGCCGGGGTTGATAAATCTTAAAGATTCAAACAAATTGGGGGTTCACATCAATTGAAGCTACAATATGAAACGGACGGTATATTAAGCAACGTCGCTTATCGTATTATGGCAGCTAACGGTGTCGTTTCACGTCTCACTCATCTCTTGGTCTCTGATCCGGCATGGGTCTCCCCTTCGGCAAACACATCGGTCCCCTCTCTCTCTCCCCCCTCTCTCTGTGCCTCTCTCTCCCCCCGCTCTTTCTCTCCTCTAATGATGCTCTAATTTTTTAATTAATACGCTCTAATTAAAAAAATAAAATTGGGTATTTTTGAAATCCTAATTAGAAATATTTTGTTTATTTTCATTTTGATCCTGTTGTGGGAAGGCAGCCACAAATTGAATGTGTTACTCAAATTCTGGGGCATTCACGCCTGGTTAATTCTCTTTTGCAGATATGTTTGTGCCCCCTAATTTTTCTAACCAAATTAGAGAAGTGATATTCTGACATTTTCTCGCTTTTCAGATGTTTGTTGAGGAAGTGATGGAGTTAGTTGAGTTGGATGTGCTGAGAAATGCGCTAGTTGGATTATTCACCAAGGCCATAATATTTATAGGAAGCTCGAGTTCAGCAAGTTTAAGGGATTCAGGTAACAATCTTTATCTCGTGTATCTTATTGGTCATTTTATTTTTTACGAGGTCATTTTATGACAGACATGTCACATATGTATATGAATGTGTGATACAGACACATTGGTTGATTAACACAGATACTTAATCTGCGATAGTGCTTTCTCTGGTGGAAATACTCTTGTCGCAACTGTTTGCGCTTGGATCAGAGTATTAGATAACAAAGCCTGGCTCTTCTTCATATTTGATCAGGTCAATTTTATTAATTTTAAAAGTATTAGTCATTAAAATTCCAAACAATCACAAGATATACATATGCATTAGGCGAGAGTCAAGTGTCTGTTAGCTAGCTATTAAACAGATTCGACCCTACTAATGCGAGAGACTTGTTGTGACGGCCTCAACCCCGGGCTCAGGGGCTGACGTCACCAAAAATATGAAAAACTATAACAAAAACTACTAAATATATTTTATTATAATACACGACCCCAAACTAGGACCCGAGACAGGTTCAAGTATTATTTAGGTTACAACACCACACTAACTTATTCAAAACCAGACATCCTCACTTATTACAGCAACTCATCAGACCTCAGGGTCTGATACAAACTACCTCAGAGGAGCCGGGACCGGAGGCTGACACTCTACGCTGACCTGGTCTTCTAGACATCTGCAATAAATAAATACAAAACAAGCTGCAAGGGTGAGCAATCAATTGCTCAACAGTACCTCTATATGAATAACCAGTAAACAGGATGTATAAAACAGTATAGGAATATATATCAGATTAGTATATGAAAATCCGTAAAACAGGTATAAACTAGATATCCGAACTAGCATGCTTTGCAAAAATAACATCATCTGTAGTGTGTTGTGTAAAAATATCAGAGTCCAATTTTTAGCATGCTATTTTCTTTCCAAAATCACTGTCCATTGCTGGACCCATAAATCACCTGCCCCGTTACGGGGATCATAAACCATTTGTTCCGTTACGGGAACCAATAAACCATTATCAGACATAAAAGTGGATGAATTCTAGGGACAGCTGATCAGTTTATCCCACCACAAATTTCGTTCCGGAACTCAGAGACTAGCTAGGTCTCTGTCATGCTGGACTAAGCGGCCTACCAGTGCGCGCATCCGACTTAGCCTCTTATGCAACCATGTTGGGCCGTTACCTAATAACGGACCTCTTACGCCACTGACCATCCAATATCTGATTTATTTTTATCCAGTTTCCAAAATCATTTACGCCTATCTCTTTTTAAACGATTACAGCACATATTCTAAAAATACCTTTTTAATTTTTAATCACAATCTAGAGATAGGCATTTTCAGAAGTTACTTTTTCCCCAAAACCTTGTTTAGTAAAACATATTTAAATACGGAGAATACGTAACTTAAAACATTCTGTTCTAGTACATAATTTAAATCAACAACTATTCATATATACTGAACTGTAAAAGATTAGTTCAGGGGTACTTACCTTGCGAAGCTTTGCACTAACTCTGGATTAACTCTAATTGACTTCAATTACTGGGTCCTTCGACTCGAACATACGAAATCGAAACAACCTAAGTTAAACGACCGATTATGCTTGACTTTTCCTCACTAATTAATTACCCAATGACATAATTCCCGACTCGTAAGCATATTAATAATAATAATATATACGCAATAATAGTGCACATAACAATCATGGCCAATTTGTATTAAACGAGATATATATACTCGATTAGTAATTTAAGGTAATTTTTAGAAAAAATTGGACAGCGACTCCTCTGTTTATAGGCTTACCCGTCGAAACAAGAATCGACGACAAATTCCAACAAAAATCAATTCGAATCGTCACATAACTAAATGTTTAGTCCCGAAAACAATTTATACAAATTTTATTTATTAAAATATTTAGAACTCAGAACAGGGTCATCACCGTCCCCCGCGCGCTCGTAAAAATTCATCGCGCGCGGTGGCAAAATTATTGGTGCCCGAAAATATACGGGTTTCCAAATAATTTCACCGGTTCTTTAAAAAAAATCATTTTCCGCACCCACCGAATTTAATATCACGAAATCACTCAACGAAATTCTGCAGAAAATTAAAATTTGCAAACCAGTAACCGAATAACAGGGGCCAAAGATATAACCAAACCAACACAGCACAACACTGCACAAACACGTGCACACACCACCGCACGCGCCACCGCACGCGCCACACACACACACACACAAACTGTGCACACACACTCATATACATATAAACATACACATGGACATACAAATAAAACTGTAAACTGTATGTATATATATAAGGACGAACACAAACGAAACACAAACGGAACCCACCGGAAACCGAAGGCGGCGGCCGAAAATCCACAGAACAACGGCGGAAGAAAAAGAAAACAGGGAAGGGGAAGAAAGAGAGAAGAAAGAGAGGTGGGAAGAGAGTGTTACAGAGAGAGAGAGGAAGAGATTTGAGAGAGAGTCGGAGAGATTCCGATAGAGAGAGAGAGAGAGACGAACGGGGTCAAAAACAGGGGAAGGGGGAGGTTTCCTCCTCTTTTTTTTATTTGATTAACCCAACTGCAGCCACGTATCAACAGGAGAAACCACAATTTGACACGTGTCCCTGTCCTGTTTTGTAAAAAATTTGGTTCGTTCCTGACTAGAATAACATACCAGCTACGTGCTAAAACATCTCGAAAAATTTACAAAATTTATACCAGAAATCTCGAAATATTCGGAAGTTAATAAAAATAAAATTCTCATAATTTTTAAAGCACTTTACACACACAACTTATACCCGCATTAAATGAAATAACGAAATAACACGCGAGTAAAATTAATCTCAAAAACTACTAGAATAATTTTAAAATTCTCAGAATATTGTAAATATAATAAAATATGAGTTTCATAATTTTTGGAGAATCCAAGAATTAAATATGGATTTTACAGTTTAAATGAATTCAGAAAATCATTTAAGAATAAATAAATAACATAATATTGATTTGTAAATTTTGTAAAATCCCAAAAATAATTAGCAAGATTATAAAATCATAAAAACAATTTTGGAGACAACCCAAATAATTTTGGAAATAGAATTGTCATAAAATCACTTTTTAAAAGTGAAACAAAAATAACATTGTGCACCAACTAATCATAAAAACACACCATGCAATTCAGCAATCACATATAAACAATAATAATTAAACACAGAGACCATAAATACTATAACTTCTTTATTAATTATCTATACAATAATTACATATTTAAATATTACAGAAATATACGAGTCGTTATATCCTTCCCCCATTAAAAAGATTATGTCCTCAGAATCTCTAATAATTAAATAAGTGAGGATATTTGTCAAGCATATCTGATTCTAGTTCCCAGGTAGACTCTTCTACCCTAGGGTTTCTCCAAAGTACTTTAACTATAGGGATAGATTTATTCCTAAGTACACGCTCCTTACGGTCTAATATCTGGATTGGCTGCTGCACATAAGATAAATTTGATTGAAGCTCGATCGGTTCATATTCAATTACTTGATTCGAGGAAGGAATTTACAGCTTTAGCATGGACACATGAAATACATTATGGATATGCTGCCACTGCGGGGGTAGAGCTATCTCGTAAGCAACTTTTTCTATTTGCTTCAAAACTTCGAATGGTCCTATATATCTCGGACTCAGTTTACCTTTCTGACCGAATCGAACCAATCCCTTCCAGGGTGAAACTTTTAGTAATACCAATGATCCTATTTCAAAACTTATGTCCTTTCGATGCAAATCTGCATTCTTTTTCTGTCTATTCTGAGCGGCTTCCAATCTTTTTCGAATTAACCCCACTGCTTCCTTGGTCTGCTGTACTAATTCAGGCCCTAACACTTTCTTTTCTCCTACCTCATCCCAATACAGAGGTGATCTACACTTTCATCCATATAAAGCTTCATAGGGTGGCATTCCAATGTTGGGGTGGTAGCTGTTATATAGGAAAATTCTATTAACGGTAAATGATCATCCCAACTTCCCTTGAAATCCAAAGCGCATACCTTTAACATATCTTCGATCATATGAATCGTTCTTTCAGTTTGGCCATCAGTTTGAGGATGATAAGCGGTGCTCATATTTAACTTAGTTCCTAAACACTCTTGAAACTTTGTCCAAAACCTTGAATTAAATTTTGGATCTCGATCCGATACTATAGACACAGGTACCCCATGCTTGGCAACTATCATCTAAATATATTTTAACTAGCTTTTCCAGAGAATACTTTTCATTAATCGAAAGGAAATGCGCTGATTTGGTCAATCTATCAATGATCACCCAAATGGCATCGTGATTCGATCTTGTCCTCGGCAAGCCTACCATGAAATCCATTGCAATTTCTTCCCATTTCCAGTGTGGAATCTCCAGAGGCTGCAACAATCCACTGGGCCTTTGGTGCTCTGCTTTTACCCTCTGACATATGTGACACTTACTAACCCACTCCGCAATCTATTTCTTCATTCCTGGCCACCAGAAGTGCTTCTTTAAATCTTGGTACATCTTCTTGCTACCAGGGTGAATAGAAAACCTAGAATTGTGCGCTTCATGCAATATTTCATTCTTCAGTTCTGCTACATTAGGAATCCAGATGCGAGAGGAAAACTATATAGACCGTGGTTATCTTTTTGAGTACATAATTCTTCTCCTGTCAGATCTTCCAATTCTCGTTCCATAACTCCTTCTTGACACCTTTTAATCTTTTCCATTAACGTTGGCTGGAAAGTAATCTCGTATAGCGTTTCCCGATCTTCACATGATACTCGAATTTCGATTTCCATATTTTCTAAGTCTCGGGCTAATTCATCCGCGATACGGACCATATTTAATTTCTCTTTTCCAACTTAGGGCATCAGCTACCACATTAGCCTTACCTGGGTGATAATTAATCGAACAGTCATAGTCCTTAATCAACTCCAACCATCTCCTTTGTTTGTTTTTAAGTCCTTTTGGGTGAATATGTACTTTAAGCTTTTACGATCCGTCTAGATATCACATTTCTCTATGTACAAGTAATGATGCCATAACTTCAAAGCAAACACTATAGCCGCCAACTCAAGATCGTGAACTGGATATTTCTGCTCATGGGGCTTTAACTGTCTAGACGCATACGCAATAACCTTATCATGTTACATTAGCACACAGCCTAATCCTTTAAGAGAAGCATCATTGTAAATTACGAAATTCCCGGTTTTATCTGGTAATGCTAACACTAGTGTTGTCACTAGTCTTTTCTTTTGCTCTTGGAAGCTTTCTTCACATTTCTCCGTCCAAACAAATCTCTCATTCTTCCGGGTCAGCTTGGTCAACGGGGTTGCAATCTTGGCAAAGTCCTTCACAAATCTTCGGTAATAGCCTGCTAATCCAAGAAAACTTCTAATTTCCGTTAGGGTCTTCGGTTGTTCCCATCTGGATACCGCTTCAATCTTTGCGGGGTCTACCTTAATACCATCCTTACCAACTATATGACCTAAAAACTGGACTTCCTCCAACCAAAATTCACACTTTGAGAACTTAGCATATAATCGTTTTTCTCTCAACCTTTGTAATGCAATCCTTAGATGTCCGACATGGTCGTCTTTGGTCTTTGAGTAGATGAGGATGTCATCAATAAATACAATAACAAACTTATCCAGGTACTGCTTATACACCCGGTTCATTAAATTCATAAAAGCCGCTGGCGCATTAGTCAACCCGAATGACATCACTAGAAATTCGTAATGGCCATACCTGGTTCGAAAAGCAGTCTTTAGTATATCTTCAAGCTTGATCTTCAACTGATGATAGCCCGATCTTAAGTCGATCTTGGAAAAACAACATGCTCCCTTCAGTTGATCAAATAAATCATCAATCCTGGGTAGGGGATACTTATTCTTGATGGTTAACTTATTCAATTCTTGGTAGTCAATACACAATCTCATGCTTCCATCCTTCTTTTTCACAAACAACACTGGCGCGCCCCACGGGGATACACTTGGTCTAATTACCCCTTTATCCAAAAGTTCCTGAAGTTGTTTAGCTAGTTCTTTCATTTCTACTGGGGCCATACGGTAAGGTGCCTTTGAAACTGGTTCTGCTCCCGAAATCAAATTAATAGAAAACTCAATCTCCCGATCCGGTGGTAATCCTGGTAACTCGTCTGGAAACACATCTGAAAGTTCATTAACTACTGGAATTTCCTCCAATCTGGGTACTCTCTTCTCAGTGTCCACAATATGGGCTAAATACGCTTCATATCCTTGTCTCAATAACCTCTTTGCTTCCAATATAGAAAGAAATTTCTTGTCCTACTTTTTTCCTTGATAAACTATCCTTTTATTGTCTTCTGAATATAACAAAACTTTCTTTTTCTTACAATCAATATTTTCCTTATGCTGAGACAACCAATCCATTCCTAAAATTACATCAAACTCTCCTAACTGAAAGTGTATTAAATCCACCAAAAAGAGATGCCCGCAAATTTCTATTTGACATCGAGGACAAAACCGATTTACTGAAACTTTATCCTGATTAGCTACCTCTATCGATAAGGGCTCATTTAGATCTTCCAACATCAAATTCATTTTACTTACACATCCTTTATATATAAAAGACTTAGACGCTCCCGAATCAAATAAAACCTTAACAGGCACGGAATTTAAAGAAAGCGTACCTGCAACCACATCTGAATCTTGAGCATTAGATTTCTTGGTCATTTTAAAGGTTCTGGCTCTTGCTGTGCTAGTTACTGGTCCTCGCGATTCATTCCCTCCTACACTACCTTGAGTAGCCGTCTTGCAGTTTCTGGAGATGTGCCCAACCTTACCACACTTGAAGCAGGTGACTCCGATGTTTCCTGGGTTACATTCTGACGCATAATGACCCTTTTTATCGCATTTAAAACACTGGACATCCTTCCGGCACTAACCACTATGCTTTTTACCACATAACTTACAATCCACAACTGGCCTGGTTGACTGGACTGGGGCAGAGGCAACTGAGCTGACACCGGAATTCGTCTGAGCCATGCCTTGCCTTGTAAATCTTCTATTCCTATTCCGGCCAAACTTCCTTGGGAACTTCTGACTAGACTCCTCCTGGTCTGCATTACCTGTACCACCTTCAAACTTTCTCTTCCGATCACCCCTTTCCTTGGAGGCCAACTTCTGATCACTCTTAATCACCAGAGTGGCTTGAACTACAGAGGTATACGTCTTAAGTTGTAGGGCCACCACTCCACTAGAACTTCCGGCTTTAGTCCTTGCTGAAATCTCCTAGCTTTCTGAATCTCAGTGTTCACATATCCAGGGGCTAGTCGAGCCAACTCCGTAAACTTGGCCTCATACTCAGCCACGCTCTTTTCTCCTTGCTTCAATTCCAAAAACTCTACTTCCAACTGACTCTGCAAACAATCTGGAAAATACTTCTCTAGAAACAACTCCATAAATCTGGCCCAAGAAACATGGCCTTCTCCTTCTAAGGCACGCGCAGATTCCCACCAAAACTTACTTCACCTTTAAGAAAATAACTAGCATAATCTGACTTAGAATCATCACTCACCTGAATAAGGGTGAAGGTTTTCTCCATTTCTTTAAGCCAAATTCTAGCAGCAATCGGGTATACCTCGCCCTTAAACTATGGGGGTTTAACTGACTGAAAAGACTTGAAAATAATAGCCTGGTTCAACTCTCTTGGCTGGGGTTGTTGTTGAAGCTGTAACTATTGTTGGATTGGTTGATGTTGTTGTTGTATAAATTGCTGCTGTTGTTGCTGCTGTTACAGGAATTGCTATTGCTGCTGCTGGAATTGTTCTTGCTGCTGAGCCATCTGATTAGACTGTTGGCACAGCAAATTTAGTAATCCATCCATGACTGGGCCCCCTTCAGAGTTCCTGCTGGAGGAATTGGACAGGAAATTTTTCTTGGGAGGCATTCTCCTGAAACACAACAAAAAGGTTTTATATGAAAATTGTGCCCCCGGGTAGCAACAGCTTTATGCATCAGGAGAATGCGGTCATAATTAAATATTCCCTTCCTTGTTTATTTGGGGTCCACCCATGATGCATAACTAAATTCAACAAATCCAGCAACAAATACAACAATAACAATAACAGCAATAACAAAAGTGTAATAGAATAAAACCGACAACCGTAACATCAGAAAAATAATAGTACAACAACAGTACAAATTCATCTAACAACTACAGTACAACACTCATAATATACTAAGTACACAACAAAATTGGCTGTCATAGCAGCCCCGCCTAATACAAGCTACAATACATAGAAAACATACATAAGAAAAGCATCTACAGAACTCCTACAACTAACTCCGAGCTCTGTATCTCACTGCAGCAACTCTAATCTAGCCACTGCCACTGCCACCAATGGATCCTAACTCAAATACCGACCAGTTCACGAGATCCTGGTACTGAACATCTCTAAACTCGGAGCTAATGAAACGATCAATAGTCTGAGCTCTCTCTACTGCAGCCAGAGTCAAAAATCGCACTCTCTCCTGCACATCTAGGGAAGGGGAAGGAATACCCTGGAAAGGCCCGACCGGAATCTGGTCAAGCTAAGCTGCTAACCCTGGGCTCTGCTCTCTGATCAAAGACTGGTTCACCGCTCGGTGAACATGGTAAGGGATCGGGGAGGATGCACCTGAAGGAACAGAGGGAGGAACAGGTGGTCTCGAGGTGGAGGAACTGGGACCACATCCTGGAGGGAAATCCCTAACAGCCGACACTGACCTTTGTACCTAGCGAGGACGGATACTAGGTCCTGACACACCTCCTGATACAACTGGAGGAACGGGTGGAGGAGGCATGGGAGTCTCCTCGGCTATAACATCCAAGGTCCGCTCAGAATCTGAATCATCTGAGTCTGATGGGTTTCCCCGAGAAGGAGAACTGGAGATCACTATAGGCCACTACCAACCATAACAATATACAGGAAAGATATAACAAGGTTAGGGAAAGTCTATTAAAATGTCAATAGATGCCAGGATAACGCCGTCAGAACCCTCAACTGACACTTAAGGTTGCTCCTCGATATGAGTTGCTGACTCACACTATAGAACATACTTCCTACACCTTACTGACTCAACTCTTAACCTAAATTAGGGACTTGAACCTGTAGCTCTGATACCAACTGTGACGGCCTCAACCCCGGGGACAGGGGCTGACGTCACAAAAAATATGATAAACTATAACAAAAACTACTAAATATATTTTATTATAATACACGACCCCAAACCAGGAGCCGAGACAGGTTCAAGTATTATTTAGGTTACAACACCACACTAACTTATTCAAAACCAGACATCCTCACTTATTACAACAACTCATCTGACCTCAGGGTCTGATACAAACTACCTCAGAGGAGCCGAAACCGGAGGCTGACACTCTACGCTGACTTGGTCTTCTAGAAATCTGCAATAAATAAATACAAAACAAGCTGCAAGGGTGAGCAATCCATTGTGTAAGTCATATGTCATAGCCTATTTGTATATTCGACGATTCATTGTTGTTTGTAACTACGGATCCTATTGTACGGGAGAGGTGGTAAACACAAGGTGATTTCCTAGTAAGGGAAGAAGCTGTTAGGGGAGTACCATTGGTTTTTATCTGCGGATCCTATTGTACGGGAGAGGTTGTAAAACGAAGGTGATCTTCTTTAATCAGTTGATTCTCATAGGGGGAGAAGCAAGAGATATGGGCTTCTCAACAGGAAATGTGGTTGTACATGTGAAGATGGAACTACTTGAAGATATGTTCAGTCTAGAGGAACATCTACTTGGAATCTGGAAATTGTTAAATCTAGTCCAGAAATTTTCTACTATTTACTTTGCATTTCTGTTTATATCTTTTTCTTATTTGTTAGTTGAGTTATCCTCTAGGTATTTATGTGTTATTGTCTAACAAACAAATAGGGGGAGATTGTAAGTCATATGTCATAGCCTATTTGTATATTCGACGATTCAACTCAACTCAAATAAGAATGTAATAAGTAAATAGTGGATCGACCGTCAGAGAGATCTCGCAAAGTAATATCTGTCAAAAGATTCAGAAACAAGGTTCATCTACAGACTTGAGGAGTTAATTCACTGGAAGAAGTTCAAGAAGTTGATCATGCCTCAGTGATATAAATCAAGATCGTGGATTTAATCAAGTGACAGAGATCTCGTCAGAGTATCAATTAATTACAAGGATTTAATCTGAAGAAAATCAAAGTGTCTAAGTCAAAACATGAAGAAACGTCACGGAAGTTAGTCACTCATGAACCAGACAGTACATCGAGTGTCAGCATTGAAGTGGCGGAATTGATTCATAAGTCTCAGTGATTTTCAGAAGATTGTCAGAAGAATGGATGCTGCTCAGGGTTAGTATTAATTCTCTATTAACTAATTAAGTCATATAATTTAATTAAGAAAATAAATTATATCTGCAAAGATTAATTTATTGATTAATTGAATTAAATTGATTAATTAATTTAGAATTAATATTGAGGATTTACAAGATTTTAATTGGTTTAAAATCTGCTTAAATTCAAAATAAGACAATTCATTTGAACTAGTATGACAATCGGTATGACAATTGATAGTCATACCGAAAGTCATGCCAATACATTTAATTGTCTTATTAGAATTTCTGTTTAGATTAAAATCTGTTATTAATTCAGCAAGACAATTTATTTGAACTAATATGACAATCGGTATGACAATCAATAGTCATACCGAAAGTCTTGCTAGTTCATTTTGATTGTCTTGCTAGTTGTAAATATTGTCATACCGAAAGTCTTGCTGGCCAAAGGATTGTCTTGCCAGGTCAATTCTATTCTGTTGATTAAAAAGAAGCAGACAAGCAGCAGTTCACTACAACTCAATCATCCAACAAACTGAAAAATACAAGAACACAGCAGCCGCCTAAGAAATATTTCATTGTTCTCTGCTGAAATTCAAAGATCAATTTCTAGATTGCAAAGTTAAATCCAATCAACTAGAAATCTTTATCTTGTTCTTGTGTAACAATCTAGCGGATCAAAATCCTTAGAACTTAATCTCAAATCGCGTTTAGCATTTGATTCTAATTATTGCAAAAATAGAAAAAGTTCATGTCGAATTTATTCTAGATTTGTGATAATTGATTTGAGATTAATACCTTGTAATCGATACAGTTGTTGTAACACCTTTCAAGTTTAATAATATTTTTATTTAACTTGAATTTTCTTTCACATTTTTTATTCCGCATTTATTCGATTATTTGGTACTGTCTGTATTCAACCCCCCATTCTACAAACAAATTGGGACCTAACAATTGGTATCAGAGCCTTCTGATTAACGAACAAATCAAGATCCTAGACTTTTGTGATTTTTCAACTCCTTGAATTTTTATTTATTCAAAAATTCATAATGACTTCACATAAAGTTGGAACCGTTAAAATTCCACAATTTGATAAAGAGAATTATATCATGTGGAAGAAGAAGATGCTATTATTTTTACAAGTTGCAAATCCCAAATATTCAAACTTGTTAAAGAAGGGTATAAAAACTCCGATGGTTATTGAACCGGAGGTAATAATAGATGGTGTGGTGACTACTGAAGCTAGAACCTATCCAAAAGAGCCTGAAGATTTTACTCCTGCTGAGAAGGAAGAAGCCTCCTTGGATGCCAGCCTTCAATTAATATTAATTGATTCCCTTGATCCCTTGATGAACAGACATGTGATGAACTGTAAAAATTCCAAACACATGTGGGAAACTATTGAGGTGATTAATGAAGGCACATAGGAAGTTAGGGAGAACAAGTTGGAAATCCTAACCTCTGAATATGAACATTTCAAATCAAATCCAGGAGAAGGAATTACTGAAGTGTTTGAGAGGTACAATGCGTTGATCAACAACCTGGACATCAATGGAAAATATTATTCAATCAGGGAGGTCAACAAAAAGTTCCTTTTAACACTGCCAGCTCATCTTGAACATAGAATCACTGCCATTAGAGAAGCTAGAGATCTGAGTGAGATTTCTTTGGACAGGCTCTATGGAGTGTTAAAAACCTATGAGTTGGAGCAGATTCAACAGAAGGAAGTCTACGGGAAGGATAGAATGGTCAGCACATCTACTGCACTTGTAGCTGAAGGTCAACAACAATAACAATCTCAACAGTTAGAAAGAATGGTACAGTTTTCCAAGGGTGAGGAAAATGAGTTAGTAGCAGAATATGATCCTCCTACTACAAATCAATCAAGTGATGATTTTTATTCCTTGGAAGAGCTGGAGCAATTGGAAGATGAGTCAATGGCCCAAATTGTCAAGAGATTCTCCCATGTCAGATTCAAGAGGAATCCCAAGCTTAAGTACAAGTCCAACTACAACAAATTCCAGAAAGGTGGATCTTCATCCTCTAACACCAGCAGTGGTGGATACAAAACAGGGATGGTCGATCGGAGCACCATTAGATGCTATAACTGCAATGAGTTGGGACACTTTGCCACAGAATGTAGGAAGCCAAAGCAAGTAAGAAAGAACTCTGAAAGGGCTTATCTGGCAAAGGGAAGAAGCTGGGATGATACTGACAGTGAAGATGAAGATGAAGGAAATCTTGCTCTTATGGCTATTGATGGAAAAGCTTCATCGTCAAGAATAGAGGTAAAACTTTCTGATGCTGAAATGGTTTATCATCTAAGAGGTAACTTGGATTGTGCACGTCGTGATAATGAACTGTTAAGTTTACAGATCACAGACCTTGAGAAAGAGGTCAATGAATTAAGACTTGTGCACATTAATCAAGACAAATTAAAAGAACAAGTATCTTTTCTAGAGAATAGAGTTGACTGTTATAGAAAACTCGAAACTATTCTCAAAGACAAGATCACCGGTCTTGAGACTAAGGTTAGAGCCTACTTCAATTCTTGTTCGAAGGCTAAAGAGTTCTACAGTAAGCAATCTGTTAATCAAACATCTGGAATAGGTTATGATTACAATGTTGCTATTGGAGAATTAGGCATAAACTCCCCTCCTCATGTCTGTGCTAAAGGGAGGGAAGTACCACATGTGCTTAAGGGTGTTGATGAACCCCTCTATAAAGCATCAATTGCTGAACCATTTGATGCGACCTCTTCTGTTATTCAAGAAGAAATACGTGCTGAGGATCATGCTTATGAGAAGATTGTTTCCAAGTCAAGTGAGTCGAAAGTTCCAGTCAAAGTTGTGAAAGCAACTGAGAATAACTCAGACACACATGAGTTGGATAACAATAATGCCATGTCTACCATGCATAAATTACCTGCTGTTAATCACTCTCATAAATCATGTGGTGTTGCTTATTGTATGTCTTGTGCTTTTAATATGATGTATGCTTATTTTAATGGTAAGCATGTGTCTAATGATAAGACTACTCCTCGTCAGCATGTGAATAACAAGAAGCATGATAGGTCTAAGACTGCCAGTCCTTCTAAGGCTAGAAAGGAGACATTTGTGCCTAAGCTTAAACAGAAATTTGTTAAGGCTGTTTACAAGGTCAAATGTTCAGTCATTGAGAAAGTTGAGACAATTAAAATTAAAAATGTTGTTTTGCCTGACAAAGGACAGTTCTACAAGTATGCCGGGCCCAACCAAGTTTGGGTTCCGAAGAAGGTCTAATCCATTTCAAGTGCAGGGCATTAAACAAGTATAACCGGTAGTGTGGATTCTTGACAGTGGATCATCAAGACATATGACCGGAGATAGAGCCCTGCTATCAAATGTGGTTGAGAAAGCTGGCCCCATGGTTACCTTTGGAGATAACAGCAAAGGTTTATCCGAGGGATATGGCTGTTTGCAAGCTGGGAATGTTATCATTGAAAATTTTGTATAGTGTGCTAGGTTATTATCAGGAAGCATCATCTAACATATAGCACCAGTGATGAGACTTGAGAATATTACGACATATCAGGCACCTGCTGCACATTACACTTGGAATTGGACTCTAGTAAGATGTGTACAAGTGTACTCCTGGTTGGTGAGTCAAAAGAGGAAGTCAATGCACCACAGTTCATGGACTTTGCAGCTGCAGATCTATTGGACTATGCAATCTCTTCTTCACAATCTCACTTCAGGTTGGTATGAACTAGTGTACTACTCAAGCAATCGTCAAGAACATGGTATGGCACTCTAACTGAAGTTATTGTTTAATATGAACTAGTAGAGTCGTCATATTTTTAACTCTCTTATCACTAGGCACAATCATATTGTTTTATATGTGCAGTGGTATATTGATTATGCAACATAACAATTAGTATCTAAAGTACTTGACAAGTATCGGTCAATGATATGTTGTTAACATTATGTTGCAGATATTTGGAAGCTTTTGACATGAATGAGAATTACTTAGACTTTACCCTAAGTGATCAATGTTTTATCAAAAACTCATTCATATTGAAATACAAAATCAAACTTCTTTCTACATTAGTGGTTTCTTATTTCATGTAAAATCTTTTGAAATCACTAGTGTAAATCATTTTCTCTCTATTACCATATGTTCTGTGTTACAGGTTCAGTCTCCAATGACTTTCTTTCATTGACAGTCATGAGGTTGAAAACCCACAACATCTATCCCAGACTGTAAAGACAAACACAAAAACAGAACCAACCAACACTCTCTTACCACTAAATGTAGTATGAATGAACGTGAGGGAGATAGTGCCTAGTGCACCACATAAGGAAGGTTCTTTAGTCAACCCAGTAGCTCTGTCTCCTACATAGATGAGTAGTATTTAAACCGAGACAACTGCTAGCCCCCATACATCTTCTCAAAAAGATGTAATGGCTGAAAAGGCACAAAAACAGTTACTAGATTCATTCTCTCAACAGGGTGCGTCTATTGAAGTTTGCCTGTCAGCCAAGGTATCCGATGTAGTGTCACCACTTCAAACATAAACAATTCTTGATGCACAAGAAGAGGTTACACACACAAAGGATGAGTTGACAGAAACAAGAGTTTCGACCATTTTAAGGTCAGATTCGATTGTTCAAGGTTCGTTAGTGGACCAATTGCCTTTACAGGTGTTAGGAGAGGATACTGATCCAAAAGCCATATGTCAGTGGTCAGTGTCTACCTCCCCAGGCTTAAATCCCCTGGATGCATCTGCGGATAGTGGATCTGACATAGGTGCAGATCGGCAACTTGTTGACAATGATTCAGATATTACCTGATGAGTCACAAGGAAGTGTCTTCACAGACATTAGAAGGGAACTTTGATCTTTATGCTAAAATCGTTGGATCATTGTTTACCTTCCCAGAATTCAAATCTGGAACCCTAAAAGGGAAACTAGCAACTTGTAGATTATGACTCAGATTCATCTGACGAGTTTAACAAGGATGGGGATTTGTGAACTCCTATTGCACCACCTGTGACCTCCTTAAGGATGGCTAAGGTGATTTTCCTTGCAGGTGCAGCTGGATTATGGAGCTATGAGAGAAGAGTGATACACTTGTGAGAATGAGTGTAAACACGAGTGGAGAGAAGAGTAAAACACATGTGAGGTACACTAAAACACAATCACACACTCACAGTGAGGAAGAAACAGAAACTACTTGTTATTTCTTTTCCAACCAAGTGAAATATGAGAACTCCTTCAGACGACGACATACATTCCTTCTTTAAGGGGGAGATAAAAGCTTAAGTAATAGTTTGGAGGATTCCTCAACTAAGGGGGAGAAATAGCAGGGAGGAAGAAAAAGATCCTAAAAATGTACACTACACCACACCATTGTTGTTTGTAACTACGGATCCTATTGTACGGGAGAGGTGGTAAACACAAGGTGATTTCCTAGTAAGGGAAGAAGCTGTTAGGGGAGTACCATTGGTTTTTATCTGCGGATCCTATTGTACGGGAGAGGTGGTAAAACGAAGGTGATCTTCTTTAATCAGTTGATTCTCATAGGGGGAGAAGCAAGAGATATGGGCTTCTCAACAGGAAATGTGGTTGTACATGTGAAGATGGAACTACTTGAAGATATGTTCAGTCTAGAGGAACATCTACTTGGAATCTGGAAAATGTTAAATCTAGTCCAGAAATTTTCTACTATTTACTTTGCATTTCTGTTTATATCTTTTTCTTATTTGTTAGTTGAGTTATCCTCTAGGTATTTATGTGTTATTGTCTAACAAACAAATAGGGGGAGATTGTAAGTCATATGTCATAGCCTATTTGTATATTCGACGATTCAACTCAACTCAAATAAGAATGTAATAAGTAAATAGTGGATCGACCGTCAGAGAGATCTCGCAAAGTAATATCTGTCAAAGGATTCAGAAACAAGGTTCATCTACAGACTTGAGGAGTTAATTCACTGGAAGAAGTTCAAGAAGTTGATCATGCCTCAGTAATATAAATCAAGATCGTGGATTTAATCAAGTGACAGAGATCTCGTCAGAGTATCAATTAATTACAAGGATTTAATCTGAAGAAAATCAAAGTGTCTAAGTCAAGACATGAAGAAACGTCACGGAAGTTAGTCACTCATGAACCAGACAGTACATCGAGTGTCAGCATTGAAGTGGCGGAATTGATTCATAAGTCTCAGTGATTTTCAGAAGATTGTCAGAAGAATGGATGCTGCTCAGGGTTAGTATTAATTCTCTATTAACTAATTAAGTCATATAATTTAATTAAGAAAATAAATTATATCTGCAAAGATTAATTTATTGATTAATTGAATTAAATTGATTAATTAATTTAGAATTAATATTGAGGATTTACAAGATTTTAATTGGTTTAAAATCTGCTTAAATTCAAAACAAGACAATTCATTTGAACTAGTATGACAATCGGTATGACAATTGATAGTCATACTGAAAGTCATGCCAATACATTTAATTGTCTTATTAGAATTTCTGTTTAGATTAAAATCTGTTATTAATTCAGCAAGACAATTTATTTGAACTAATATGACAATCGGTATGACAATCAATAGTCATACCGAAAGTCTTGCTAGTTCATTTTGATTGTCTTGCTAGTTGTAAATATTGTCATACCGAAAGTCTTGCTGGCCAAAGGATTGTCTTGCCAGGTCAATTCTATTCTGTTGATTAAAAAGAAGCAGACAAGCAGCAGTTCACTACAACTCAATCATCCAACAAACTGAAAAATACAAGAACACATCAGCCGCCTAAGAAATATTTCATTGTTCTCTGCTGAAATTCAAAGATCAATTTCTAGATTGCAAAGTTAAATCCAATCAACTAGAAATCTTTATCTTGTTCTTGTGTAACAATCTAGCGGATCAAAATCCCTAGAACTTAATCTCAAATCGCGTTTAGCATTTGATTCTAATTATTGCAAAAATAGAAAAAGTTCATGTCGAATTTATTCTAGATTTGTGATAATTGATTTGAGATTAATACCTTGTAATCGATACAGTTGTTGTAACACCTTTCAAGTTTAATAATATTTTTATTTAACTTGAATTTTGTTTCACATTTTTTATTCCGCATTTATTCGATTATTTGGTACTGTTTGTATTCAACCTCCCCTTCTACAAACAAATTGGGACCTAACACATTGCTCAACAGTACCTCTATATAAATAACAAGTAAACAGGATATATAAAACAGTATAGGAACATATATCAGATTAGTATATGAAAATCCGTAAAACAGGTATAAACTGGATATCCGAACTAGCATGCTTTGCAAAATAACATCATCTGTAGTGTGCTGTGTAAAAATATCAGAGTCCAATTTTTAGCATGCTATTTTCTTTCCAAAATCACTGTCCATTGCTGGACCCATAAATCACCTGCCCCGTTACGGGGACCGTAAACCATTTGTTCCGTTACGGGAACCATTAAACCATTATCAGACATAAAAATGGATGAATTCTAGGGACAGCTGATCAGTCTATCCCACCACAAATTTCGTTCCGGAACTCAAAGACTAGCCAGGTCTCTGACATGCTGGACTAAGCGGCCTACCAGTGCGCGCATCCGACTTAGCCTCTTACGCAACCATGCTGGGCCGTTACTTAATAACGGACCTCTTACGCCACTGACCATGCATTATCTTATTTATTTTTATCTAGTTTCCCAAATCATTTACACCTATCTCTTTTTAAACGATTACAACACACATTCTAAAAATCCATTTTTAATTTTTAATCACAGTCTAGAGATAGGCATTTTCAGAAGTTACTTTTTCCCCAAAACCTCGTTTAGTAAAACATATTTAAATACGGAGAATACGTAACTTAAAACGTTCTGTTCCAGTACATAATTTAAATCAACAACTATTCATATATACTGAACTGTAAAAGATTAGTTCAGGGGTACTTGCCTTGCGAAGCTTTGCACTAACTCTAGCTTAACTCTAATTGACTTCAACTACTGGGTCCTTCGACTCGAACCTACGAAATCGAAACAACCTAAGTTAAACGACCGATTATGCTTGACTTTTCCTCAGTAATTAATTACCCAACGACATAATTCCCGACTCGTAAGCATATTAATAATAATAATGTATACGCAATAATAGTGCACATAACAATCAGGGCCAATTTGTATTAAATGAGATATATATACTCGATTCGTAATTTAAGGTAATTTCTAGAAAAAATTGGACAGCGACTCCTTTGTTTATAGGCCTACCCGTCGAAACGACGACAAATCCCAAAAAAAATCAATTCGAATCGTCACATAACTAAATTTTTAGTCCCGAAAACAATTTATACAAATTTTATTTATTAAAATATTTAGGACTCAGAACAGGGTTATCACCGTCCACCGTGCACTCGTAATAATTCATCGCGCGCGGCGGAAAAATTATTGGTGCCCGAAAATATACGGGTTTCCAAATAATTTCACCGATTCTTTAAAAAAAATCATTTTCCGCACCCACCGAATTTAATATCACGAAATCACTCAACGAAATTCTGCAGAAAATCAAAATTTGCAAACCAGTAACCGAACAACAAGGGCCAAAGATACAACCAAACCAACACATCACAACACTGCACAAACACGCGTACACACCACCGCACGCGCCCCCGCACGCGCCACACACACACGCACATATTGTACACACACACTCACACACACATAAACACACACATGAACATACAAATAAAACTGTATGTATATATATAAGGACGAACACAAACGGAACCCACCGGAAACCGAAGGCGGCGGCCGGAAATCAGCAGAACAACGGCGGAAGAAAAAGAAAACGAGGAAGGGGAAGAAAGAGAGAAGAAAGATAGGTGGGAAGAGAGTGTTACAGAGAGATAGAAGAAGAGATTTGAGAGAGAGTCGGAGGGATTCCGAGAGGGAGAGACGAACGGGGTCAAGAACAGGGGAAGGGGGAGGTTTCCTCCTCTTTCTTTTTTTATTTGATTAACCCAACTGCAGCCACGTATCAACAAGAGAAACCACAATTCGACACGTGTCCCTGTCCTGCTTTTGCAAAAATTTTGGTTCGTTTCTGACTAGAATAACATACCAGCTACGTGCTAAAACATCTCGAAAAATTTACAAATTTATACCAGAATTCTCGAAATATTCGGAAGTTAATTAAAATAAAATTTTCATAATTTTTAAAGCACTTTACACACACAACTTATACCCGCATTAAATGAAATAACGAAATAACACGTGAGTAAAATTAATCTCGAAAATTACCAGAATAATTTTAAAATTCTCAGAATATTGTAAACATAATAAAATATGAGTTTCATAATTTTTGAAGAATCCAAGAATTAAATATGGATTTTACAGTTTAAATGAATTCAGAAAATCATTTAAGAATAAATAAATAACAGAATATTGATATGTAAATTTTGTAAAATCCCAAAAATAATTAGCAAGATTATAAAATCATAAAAACAATTTTGGAGAGAACCCAAATAATTTTGAAAATAGAATTGTCATAAAATCACTTTTTAAAAGTGAAACAAAAATAACATTGTGCACCAGCTAATCATAAAAACACACCACGCAATCCAGCAATCACATATAAACAATAATAATTAAACACAGAGACCATAAATACTATAACTTCTTTATTAATTATCTACGCAATAATTACATATTTAAATATTACAGAAATATACGAGTCGTTATACTTGTGCACAGTAAGTAAAAATCTTAGACATATAAACCCACAATCTGACTTGTTTATGCGTGTTGCAGTTGTAGAGTAGTTCATTAGTTCACGTTATATGTGGCTTGCGAAATCAATATTGTTGGTTATCAGTGTAATTTCTCAAATATGTGTCATGTTGATGGCTTCAAACTTCTAACCAGTTACTTTCTCCTTGTGCTTTTATAAAAACTTGAGTAGTAGGATTATAGGATACTTGGAAGAAGGTTTTTTAGGTTCTGGCTCTGGAAACCGAAGGAGTAGTCTTATTCCATGTGCAGATGATTTAGACCTTGTAGTCTACGCTTGTTGTAATTTGAAGTTTTAGAGCTGAAGTTGGAACCAGATAGGCAGGTCGTAGGTCCATTATTGTCAATCATTGTAACTTGACTTATTGTAAAGTTGTATTTATAGAAACAGACTTGCGGCAGGTCTCGGTCATGATCCAACTATTCTTGCCTATTTGCATCAGTAACATGCTTTGAGTTCACATTTTGTTATTCACTTTACCTTTTATATCTCGAGATTACTATGGCTTAATTTTACTAAATTCGTCCTTTTAGGATGATATTCAAACTCTCATTTCAGACCATAACTGGTTTCGATCCCTCCGAATGGCTTCATATGGTTTTCTTTTGTATGGCCCTGGTTCTTTTGCTTGGTACCAGTTTCTTGAACGGTGCATGCCAAAGCAAACAATCCAAAACATAGTGATTAAGGTACACACATCCCCTGGGATTCTGCATTCAACTTGTTAAAATAAGTAGATATCTTGTATAAGCAGAATTATATCTGAAGTACTAATAATAATAGGTTTTGTTCTTGCCAAGTGTGTAAAACAAAGGCATCAAAGTACAAGTGCGCAGGTTATTTTGTAAGAACATGCAGCCTCTCCTGTGTGAAAGTTCACAAGCAATCTGCTGGTTGTAATGGAAAAAGACAGCTCACCCAGTTTGTCTCTCTGGACAAATTTGATAACAATATTCTCATTTCTGGTAATTCTCCACCCCTCCTTTTAATCTATGCTTTCTTTTCAAGGGTTTAATTAGAAAGCCCGAAGAATTTTTTTATTTCTTTTTAGTTTGTTAGCAAACTAATGGGATATTTTTTTTCTATATTTGGTGTAACGGGAATGTTAAAAGAATTTTTCAAAATGAAAATAGGTGACACTGAATTAACAGGGCAATGACAAAGGACACATCGAAAAATGCTTGTTTGTTTATTTCTTTCAACTCACCGGACTGTAAGATTACATGTAAATGAATATTGCTTGTATATACTGCTAGATACGTATCACAACTTGCAAACTGCATAGACATCAAGTGGCTGCTGCATTGTATGATATCGATATATATAATCTATGGCACATCTACACAATTAATTTATTTCATCGCTTATTCTAGAAACTACTCGTAATTTGTACAGCATATCATTTTTACTTAAGCAGTATATCGTTTTCTTTTCTATGTTTCATCAATTTCAGTACATTTCTCTTTCAGAAATGTTTGAGGTTCGCCGCCTTTTGGCCCTATGGATTCTGATTTTACAATATTGCAGGGGTAGGGGTAGCTACTGTTCATCTTTACTACTAAGAAATTATAAAATGTGGTTGGTGACCGGGGAATCACCTGAGATATAATCACCTTGATCATATAGTTAGAACTTAGAATGTTCGATGATACAAACCGGGATATGCTTTCCTTCAATCCTTCCTAGATCTTGTTTTTTAAACTAAAGGGTTTAGAAATTGTTAGGCATATGATATAACTGGTCTTCCATCATAAGGGAATATTTCTAATTGAAGACTTCAGTTTTGCTTTTCAAATTTTTGAAAATTAATGCTAAAGTGGCCACTAAACCCCACCACTGTTTACTAGTACAATAATAAGTTCTGTTCTTGGAAATTATTTGGTGTATTACAAATTGATGTTGCATTGATTAAATATGTTGTTGACTAAATTGTGAACCATATTGTCATTACTTTTGATCATATTGATGTCATAATTAAAAAAATCTTTCGAAATGTCTGTCTTCTTGTAGAATGACGCAGTCCTAAAGGCATGTGCTAAGCCACCCAAAACTGCACAGATGGACAACGAGGGATTGCAATCAAAGAAAGAATGATTTAGTAGTACGCTTCAAAATGTGGTGTAACCAAAAGGTAACAATGCCACTCATCAGCCTTGCCATTCTTCTTTTCTGTCAAATTTGTGTTGTCTAACTAATTTGTGCATTGTTATCTTTGGGGTATCTTGCAGTTAGGGACATGTTAGTAAAGGAGGACATTTAACAAAAAGTGGACCAAACACTTACGTCTGAAGTCGAGGAGAACGTGAAGATTTTCTAGTGTTACTATTTTATTAAGTTTATCCTTTTTTTCAAATGTTTAGTAAAGAACCTGAATTATTTTGTTTAGTTAAAATAATTGTTGTTGTCGTAGTTTTAGACATGTGATGGTTTGAATGTTTGAGTTGATTTGGATGTAATACATTTTGTGGTATGTAATGATATTTTGGGATTGTTCGATTTCGAATAGCAAAATTTCATGTAGTATTACTTTTTACGTATGAAAAATATGTTAATGGTATATATGTTCAATTTACAAACAAATCTTATCAAATTAATATAATACAAATCATTATAAAAAATGGGGCCCACCTGTGGCCCCAATATGGGCCCCACACGTGGGCCCCATCTTTTTTTTTTGCAAATTCAAAGTGCAAAGGTAACATACATAATGTGATACTATAGATATACATTGATGTTACCTTTGATGTTTATTGTAACACAAAAGTCCATGTTGCACCAGGGCAAAGGAAATGTTACCTTAGGGCTCAAAGGTAACTCGAAAAAAAGCAACTTAAATTTTATGTTACCTTAGGTCTTTTGGGTGGCTATGGTAACATTTTTTTGGCCTGTTGTACCATTTTTTGGGTGTTGCTGTAGGCCATCTATGGCGTAGTGAATTTTGATTAAATTGATTTAAAATTTTGACTCTTAAGAAATATTTAAATAATTTTATTCGAGTTTTATCCCAAACTGACCTGACCTAACGTATAAAGGTAGGGTTGGGTTGAAAATAATTTTTTTGGTTAATGGGTTCATTTTTTTTAAAACCGAACTAATTGAATTATTTCGATTAATTACCCTTAACCCGGCCAACCCGACCAACCCGACCCGCGTTCAACCCTGAATCTAACAAAAACTAGATTTTCTACTTGATATGTTTCACAGAACAGACAACTCTAGAGTTAAGCAGAGTTATGCAAGTACCCACATGCCCCTTGTTGAATTTTAATGCGCTGTCATTCCGAGAATCCAAGTATTCTCGTTACCTTTTTGAAACTTTTGAATGAGTAAAATCACATAATTAATAAGTACAACAACAGAGTTCAAGCGAATAACAACAATAAAAAGAAAATTTCAGAAATAAAAACTTCACTAAACGGATTAATAGCAACAATAGGATTTGATAACTCTGGTGTGCGGGGCTGCTCCTTCGACGCCGAGCCTGCATCCTAGTAGCGGTTGCTGTGTAGCTGTTGTCGGGTGTTTGCAAAACAACATCGGAAGGGGGGTTTTAGTCCCGTAGCGCCTCCGGTGTGAGAGTAAGAACTCGTTTTGGGGAAGATGAAGATAGATAGGAATGCAACGCGGCTGTGTGTATATATGAGTGTTAGAAATATGTTGTGAACTTGATGATAAGTTAAACAAAATACCTTAGTAGATTTAACTTAGTGAATTTGTAGCTCTCGACGGATGATCTAATATAGTCCCCATGGATGAACTTTATAGTCCCGACGGATGACAACTGAACATCCATCGAGAGTGTAGCTTATGTAACAATAAGTTTTGTAGCATATTTCTACAAACAACATGTTTTAGTTCAGTAGATACTGTAGGATTCTGTAAGTCATGATGACTGCTAGATTGATGTACAGAATAGGTTGGCTAATTGTAAATATAAGATGTCTTGTAATCCTGTACAAGTGAAATAGAGTTAAGTGGCAGAAAGACTCCCCACGGATAATCTACAAAATCTCCTGACGGATGATCACCAAAGCTCCCAACGGATAATAAACACGGCTCCCGACGGATGACCAACATAGTTCCCACGGATGATCATATTCAAAACAGTTGTTGATGGTGACAACACAGTCACATGCGTCGGGTGTTTGCAAAAGGAATGTGGCATCCTGTTAAGCAGGATTTTGTGAACAAAGAAGCATTACCATTTCCATGCAAATGTGTAGATATTCAAAGATGTTGGATAAATTAATGTAGAAGCATGATATTAGACTAGATTCATTTTGTTTTATTGTCTTGTCTTATTATAATATAACTTGGTGATATATAAAACAAGAATAGCAAGTAGAACTAAGTAACTTAAAAAGCTTATTTTCAGAGAAATTGATAAGGCTGTATCTGTTAAGAATTTCTCTGTAAGTTTGTTTGTTCACTTGTACGCAGTTGTGTGCTATTCAAAACATTGCAGAGTTCTCAATCTGATATATATATATATATATATATATATATATATCTGGTGGATACATTCAAATCCACCAGTAAGTTTTAAATCTTTGTGTTTTATTACTTAGTGTTTCGATTTCTATTATTCTTCCATTCCGCATTGTTGCAAATCAAACACTATTATATATATTAAGTTAAAACATCTTTAAAATTTCAAAAAGAAGCCAGAATTACATTCAACCCCCCTTCTATAATTCTTGTTGTATTTTTTGGGAATAATAAATGGTATTAGAGCAAGCTCTTGAAGTACAAAGAGTGTAAAGATCACAACAATCAACAAGATGAACAAAAAGGATGTTGGAGTGAAAATTCCATTTCTGGACAAAGTCAACTATCACCACTGGAAGGTGAAGATGCACCTACATCTTCTTTCTCAAGATGAAGCCTATGTGGATTGCATTGCGAAAGATCTGAAGGGTTTCGAGCACATAAACGCAACAAAAATAGTAATTAAAAACGTTAAATATCAGAATTTTGGAAACCCATCGCAGGATCCATGTGAAAAACATATATTTAATTCGTAGATCAGATTGTTTACCTTAAGAAGCTTTACCAATTGGTTGACTAATGGAGATCCAAAACTTGTTCAATCACCACGCATCCCGCTCTCGCGATCTACGCTCTATCGGGATCCACACGTATGCTTGAACTCAAAGATTGGATGTGTACTAGCACAAACTCATTTCTTCTTTCTCTCTCCATCTTCTCTCTTGGTGGCTAGGGTTTTAGTAAAAGTCTTTTTTTCGTGCCAAAAAATCGGCCACACAAGAGATATTATATAGAGAGTAGAAAAATGAATTATAACTCTTAACTAATTAGGATTTATTATTAATTCGAAATTCCTATTTGTATTAAAAAAAGTCTCACTTAATTATTTAATAAATAAATTTTATATTTAATATTAGTAAATTTGAATATCAATATTTGTCTTATTTATTAAGTCATACTTAATTAATATTATAAATAATTCGAATTAGTTTAATATAATTTAAATCCAATTTAAATTAAAAAAATCCTTCAAGCACTCTTAGTGTGTGGCCCTATAGGTTATTATTACGTTGGCAATAAATTTTAATTTAATTTAAAATCATAAACAATGAGCGGCATCTAGTAATACATCATTGCTACCCAAATAATAATAATTGAATCGATGATTGATTAAACCTTTTGTGAATAATGTACAATGTAATATAATCCCTTTAACCAAATATTATAGATTAAACTAGAGGCATGTAATGTGTCATCCTCATCATAGTTTAATCCAAGTTTCCTTGATCAATGAGTAGACTATCCTATCAAATCAACATTTGAGTGTGGCCACACATTTCATAGTCTAGCTCACACAAGAGGCCAATAATATCACTCCTAAAATAGGAGGGTTAAATCCCATCTAGATCATTCATATTTCTCATACGATTCATAATATACCCAATAACCACTTTTATCATTACCCGGTCAAGGATAACTTTTAATGGAATCAATGTATATTAATTCTCGTATAGAAATATAATGACTTTAGGTCTAAGGACCATTACATCATTATCACTTTGAGAATTACTTATGACACAACAGACATGTAGAATCTCACATTGGGTCTATCCAGCACCATGTACATATACATCTGCCTGTGTTTTTTACTTTAGTATCACTATACCCATGATCAATGAGATGTGATCTTCAGTCAACACACACACCAGTCTTAATACATTATTATTGTCCCTTAATAATAATACTAGACTAGGGACCTTTAGGAATATTGATACAATTCTTATAATCTCATTTCTAAGTCACGTACTTAGAGATATAGAATTACATATCATATTCCAAGGACATTTATTAATCTAACATTTATATCACAGTAAATTAGGAATTAATAAATTATAAAGATAATAATCGATAGAACATAAACATTAATAATCCTAATGTCTTAAACTAAAACATCATAGTGTTGTCTCTAGGGCACAAACACTAACAATCTCCCACTTGCACTAGAGCCAATCACCCATGTATCTAATACTCATGGAACTAGTATGACAATCGTACTTCTGCTGCGACAAAGCCTTAGTCAGTGGGTCTGCAACACTATCATTACTATATATTTTACATTTATAACTCTTTAATCATTAATCTCATTAATAAGGCGTTATTGCCTAAGGACATGCCTAAACAGTCTCCATGGCTATTTTAAAAAATATCAATATATTCGGCTTCCATAGAATCATCAATGTTCTTGCTGTGAACTATTCAAGCTAACATCAATTATATTTAGACAAAACACAAAACAGACATAAACTTGTAATCATCCTTGTCTGTCCAAAAATTAGGTTCAGAAACTAGTATCAGTGTAACCCTTTACAACCAGTTCCCTATCTTCTCCATATACCAAAAATAAATCTTTAGTCCTCTTTAAGTAATTAAGAATATTATTGAAAACTATCAAGTGACCCTCACATGGATTAGACTGGTATCTGATTGTCATGCTCAAAGCATACGAAACATCAGGATAAATACACATTATTGTACACATTATAGATCCAATTGCTGACGCATCTGGAACTTTCTCAAACGTCCCTTATCATCTAATGATTTAGGGGGCAATTATCTTTTGAGATCACTATCCCATGATACATCGAAGCATATCCTTTCTTTATCTCCTACATCTGATAAGTGGTATTTTATACCACTTAGAATGTCTTATAATGGCTTGAATTGATGTCTTCAAATCAAGTATTTTGTGTATTTGACGCGTTTTTTTAGTGTTATTGCATTTCATGGTATAACTTGCGAATTTAGGGGGATTTCATCAAAATAAGCCTAGGGAAGTACTTGGAATCAGTTGCGGGAAGTTGTGCGAATAAATCAGCAAAATCAGGACCAGAAATTGGAATTTTCCAGAAGCTGTCCAGGCGCCCACCTGGGATGTGGGGTGACCACCTGGAGATGCAGGCGCCCGCTTGGAACCTGGGGCGGCCGCCTGGGGTCGGAATAATTAATTCTGGATTTTCTAATTAGACTTCTAGTGGGCTTCTAACGGCGCTGTTTCTTGTGGATTCTTATATAAGCAATCTTGGGAGACATTTCACAATAACAAGCAATAAAGAACAAGTATCAATCAAGCAAGGATCAAGGAGAGAAGATTAAGAAGACCGTTTTAGCACACCACAATGAAAAAGAGGAAGCATACGTTATCTTGTATTTCTTTTATTCGTTGTAACAGTGGATGCTAGTTTTCTTTACTTTGAACCTTAATACTCTTGTGACGTACTCTGGTTTTAATAAGTATTTTTATTAGTTTATATTGTCATGTTATTATCATGTTTTCATATGAACCCATGGTGACGATGAGTTCTATCATGGGCTAATCGTGATCATGGGGTCGTAGCAGATTTATTATGAATTTCTTTAGTTAATTGTTTAATACCTTGGTATGTGATGATTGTATGATATCTAGCATAGGTTGTGCTTATTCGTCTTATGTGTGTCACGAACATATAAGATAGCCTGTTAATCTCTTGTGAAGCGACAATGAATCTTGAGATTTAGAACTTGCCATGCTAGCATAGGTTCATGTATTGTATGCATGATTAGTGGGTAACTCTAACTGTTTTACTTGCCTAGTGTGATCATAATGAATAATTTGCGCTTAAATCGTTATGTTTTCAAATTTTGTAGACATATAGGGTCTCAACATAATTGATGCCTATTCAACTTCTATCTTAATTGTGGATGCTTGGTAGAATGGTACTGGGGCAATGAAAGTTGGCTTTTATCAGTTTCATGTTGTTCGATTAATGTCATCACCGTTACATGCTAAGGGTAATAACAATGACTATTGAAGAAAGTAGTAACGAAGTTATGATCTCATGTTTGTTTAATATTGTTAATTTAAGTGTTAATTTAAGTGTTTAATTCTCGTAGTTAATAATTAGTTAATCAACCTTAAGTGTTATTGTCTTGACATTGAGAAGTAATCATACATTGGTGAGTAAGTGTTAATTAAACATAATTAGTCTGAGTCTCTATGGGAACGAACTAAAAATTATTCTATATTACTTGTGAACGCGTATACTTGCGTGAATTATTAGCGCATGCTTTGTGCCTAACAAGTTTTTGGCGCCGTTGCCGGGGACTGGGTGTTAATTTGTTTAGTTTATGTACTTGCCATCAGCGGTCATTAGGACTCATTGATTAAGACTTGTTACTTATTGTTTCTGGTTGTGTTTCAGGTACTCTAACGAGCGTTTATTCAAACACGTTCTCGCACTCGCAAGAGGACTCTAGATACGGCTGAGGAGACAGACTCAGTTCTTGATATTTCGGAGAAGATAGATTTTGAAGATTCGGATAAAGAGAGTGAAAAGAAAGAACCGGTAACCATGGGTGATCGTATAGTTCCAGCAGATGTAGCTCTTATGGACTTTTCTCGGCCTAAAATTGATGACATTCAGTCAAGCATCATTCATCCGGCTATTCAGGCCAATACTTTCGAAATCAAGCCAGGAACTATTTAGATGGTGCAGAATTCTGTTTCTTTCGGAGGTGTTGCGACTGAAGATCCCAACATGCATTTAGGAATTTTGTCGAGATCTATAGTACTTTCAAATGTAATGGTGTTACTGATGAGGCTATCAAGCTGAGGCTTTTCCCATTCTCTCTGAGGAATAAAGCTAAGGACTGGTTACATTCTTTACCAGCTGGGTCCATCACTACTTGGGAAGATCTTGCGCAAATGTTTCTGGTGAAGTTTTATCCAATGGCCAAGACTGCGGCTATGAGGAGTGCTCTTACTCAGTTTGCACAGCAACCAACAGAATCTATGTGCGAAGCTTGGGAGCGCTATAAGGAGATGTTGAGAAAGTGTCCACATCATGGTATTCCTGACTGAATGTTGATCACTGGGTTTTATAATGGTTTGGGGGCCCAATCTTGGCCCATGCTCGATGCAGCAGCTGGAGGCGTCTTGTGGGCGAAAAGCTATACTGAGGCCTATAATCTTATTGAAACTATGGCCACAAACTGAAAGAGATGTGTCCTAAGTCCAATCATGTATGATAATTTAGGAATAACTTTTATGTAATCTGTTTTGATTTCATTGATATTAATAAAAGACTTGTTTTGGTTTTATTGCAGGCTTTATCTATTTAAGTGTTTAAGTAAGATATACCATAGTTTAGAGTAAAGCTTTTTATGGATTATGATGAGATCATAATAATGAGACCTAAAAGATGATAACTATAAACTTAAATATTTCCTGGTCGTAGGATTACTAACTGGTAATTAGTAATCCGTAAAGATCGGTACATACTATGCTTGCTTCATCATGAAGGATGTCTGTTCTCATAGACATTTGTGTGGTGACACTATAGCTAGTATGTAGGTGCTTATTATAGAATAATTTCACTGAACATGACTCACACAGTGAACAACTTATGGAGTTCACTCACGTGTCAGCAGTTGTTCACATAGTGATAGTTGTACAAGTATCCTTAGACTTGAGGTCATCATAGTCATCTTGTGTACACTGAACTATGCTTTGGTTTAGTTCCCAGTCTCCAGGGACAATTATAAGGGCTCTACTGGGTATAGGAATTTGTACACGAAGATAGTGTATGATCAATAAAGGATCTACCCCTTCCAGTGAAGGAAGAGAATGTTCAATGCTGATCCACTTATGCTAGTTCAGGAATATCTGGTCAGAGTGAATGAAATTAGAAAGGAGTTTCTAATTTACATTAAATAGAACTAAGCATAGTGAATGGGAAAGCAAATGATTAAATAAGATAGGCTTGACACAAGTTCCGTGCCTTGTATTTAATCGTGACATTGCAGGGTAGAAGGAATTGATTGTACGGTAACTACTCACTGAATAGGTTCTTGGTATTCTAAGCAGTGAATTCGTATTATCCGGATAGTCACGATATGCTGAAAAGTATCCCTCACGATGCAGAATAAATATGATTAATTTATTAATTAATCATATTTAATGAATTAGAGAATTTATATAAATAATGATAAAATAGTTTTATTATTATTTATTTCTACTACCGGCTTAATATTGAACCTACAGGGTCACACCATAAAAGAGAATGATTTAATGGTGGAGGAATTAATTAATAATGCCTGGTAATTATTTATTTGTGAAATAGATAATATATTAGCAGATTTAATAATTGATTAAATGAGATTTAATTAATTCTTAATATTATTAATTAAGAATTTAATTTTGGAAATTAAATCAAGTGAGAGAATTATTTTTCTAAAGTGTTTATAAAAGGGATTAATGATTAAAAGGTGTTTTAATTATTAGATAATTGGTTAATAAGAATAATCAATTAAAGGGTTAATAATAATAATATTTTATGGAAAATTTTCAGCTGAAAATTTTGCCTATAAATATACTATTATAAACCCTATTTGCCTAAACCCAAATAAATAACCCTAATTCTAAAGTAGAACAAGAGGGAGGCAACTAATTCTCTCAACCTCTTCCTCCTCCATCACATTGTACTATTGGTGGATACCGGTGGAGTGCTTCACACTTGAGGAGCAGCTGCTAGGGATTTCCGTTCATCGTTCTTGGATCGCTATTAAAGACCTCCATCTTTCCATTAACGTAAAGCTTCTTAAGGTAAACATACTGAACTAGGAATTAAATATTACTTTTCGCATGGATCCTACGAAGGGTTTCAGTTTTTTCTTAAGATTTAAATTTACGTTTTCGTTGCATTTATGTGCTAAAAACCCTTCAATGACATCAGAGCTACTTGCGAAAAGTTTTTAATTCGTTTATGTGTTTAACTGTTTTCGATATATGAGCATGTACGTGATTCGCCATGATTTGATGTTGATATAATATGCTTATATATGTATGGTTTTGAATATATGATATTCATGTGAGTTGTATAATCATAAGATGATTATGTAATCTGTATATATACTGATATATACATGATTTATGTTTGTTCTTATTATGAGAATCATTTTAGATACGGATTCTGAATTGGCTGCTGCAGATTTGCTGAAATCTGGGTCTGGTGTCCAATTTACGCAAACAAATACCCTATTCCAAAGGTAAACGAGCGTCTGAACAAAACTGATAGCAAAAGCTATCAACGACTCATCTGTAAGGCGTTTGACGTCGTTTACTGCCTGTAAATAGTGATTCTTGTTTTTCTGATTTGATTCTGATTTTTCTGATGTTTATCATATTTTTTTTATGATTTGATCATGGATAAAATGATATGTTAAGATCGGATTATGTGTTTTAACATGCTTTTATGTGTTTTATGAGCATGGTGGATGGTTATGGCCTTTCGACCTTAGTGTAATGGTTTTGGTTTTGGTTTTAAATACGACTTGCATGTCGTCAATCTTTGTAATCATAAATCTCGAATGTAACTCGAGTTATTCTTGTAAGTTCATTAGATTAGTTTTACTTTCAATCTATGTAATGTAATTGAAGACTCAAGAAGGCTATCCAATGGAGGTGATACAAAGAAGAAGACGAGGTATACAAGAAGTCTAAACAAAGAAGAAGACTTATGTAATAAGTAGTTTTATTTATTCCCATCACCATATTAGATTGACCTTGATCTTTATCATGAGCTTGATAAAGATCACATATGATGGGGCCATAACCAAACACATTTACTTTATTGCACTTTACATTTACTTGTTTATTTAATTTTATATATGAGATATATGCCTATGTTTACCATGCGATGATAGATTTAGGTGAACTTAAATCAATATAAGGTGTGCTCTAGAAAATCTAGAATAGGAATCATTTCTTGCCTTAAGAATAATATTATGAATACAATCATGAGATTCTTGTGTTTATGAAACACGTAACTAAATATGAATTTTCAATATTGAGAGAAAGGATGATTCTGTCAAAAGCAGATTTCTATCTGTAAGAAAGGGGTATTAAGTGACGCCTCTTGACAATGCTCCCCCCGATCTGGGAATCATCTGATTATCGATTATTGATTTGAAATATTTAATTTAAAGGAAGAATCTCTTTATAATATGATTATGATTGTAACATAATATAATCCCTTTAAAATTAAATAATATCAAGTAGTGATTGACCAATGACACAACGGGCTTGTGTCGGTCATAGCCTTCCAACATGGTAGAAAGTGGTTCTTATTTTTAAATTATTATCATTTCGTGTTACAGCCGAGGGCTTTGACTTCAAAATAAGAAATACTTGTCTATTACATAGAGATGTGTACATTGAATTAGAATCTAAAGGTCGTTACGTGCTACAGCCGTGGGTCATTGGAGACTGATTCAATTGTACGAAATTTTGGGTTAGGCTTGACTTAGAATATTGAGTTTGTCGTGCTACAGCCGTGACTCAATTATTCAAGAGGCTAAACTTTTATTAGGGAATAACATAAGATGTAAATGACAAGAGTTGTCTGCCTATTGAACATCAAATGACGTTTCATGCTACAGCCGAAGTTGTGTGATGGAATGTAGGATCCCTATTCCCACTAGCATTATGAATGCTTAATTTTCACTTAGGGGTTGTATAAATTAGATAAACTAGTGAGAGCCACTTATGAATAAAGACCCGATTCATATAGTGTCTTGAAATGAAATTGAATATTTTCTAAGTGTTGTTATGTGTTCATCATTTACAGATTTACTATATTCGTGTTAGGTCACACACACACTGTAGAGGGGTGAATACAGTGTATAGTACACTCAAATCGAACTTTAAGAACTTAAGTAACAGAAAATAAACTTTATTGAAAAAATAAACTCTGTTATAGTATGGAACTGTTACCTCTCAGTGATGAACAAATATCACGAGAGCTGCTAGGGTTACAATGAATAATCTTTTATAATATTGATAACACTTATAGTGTAAACCCTATGTCTGTGTTTATATACTACACAGTTACAAGATAATCGCTAATTGATATGGAATATAATTCTGCTTCCTAAAATATATCAATCAGATATCTTTTCTTCCAAGTATTCCATTCTTCACGGAATTCCTTCTTCATGCATATCTCTTCTTATGTTTATCTCAATCTTCTTTCCTTTAATCAGCTACTGTCCTTATCTGATTATCCTTCAGCACTTAAGTTCTGATATCTATCTTCTGATGATTATCTCCTGATAACATGCGTACTGATATCCTTAAGTCCTGACTTCCAATATAAGTACCGATCAACAGTTAAGTACTGATTTATCCTGTTCAGTAAGATCTGAAAGCTAAACATAAAACATATTAGCCATGACATTATCAAATATATCTAACAATCTCCCCCAACTTGTAAATTAACATAATATACAAGTTTAACAGATATTTGATGATGTCAAAAATATTAAGTACAAATGCATGAGAATTAGACTAGATAACTACAACTTACAGTCCTTAAAGTTTTTACCAATTTCAACTTCTGATAACAACTTCAGTCTGTATAAATATCAGAATTTAAGCAGTTGTAGATCTTCGACTTGGCTTCTTCAATTTCCGATCTCTCTGATGTCAGGAGTTGTTCTGAGATAGTTCTTCAACAAACATTTCTCAGCATATCTTAGTTCATCAATCATTCTCCTTTTAACATCTTTAAGCTCTGCAGTATCTTCACCAGTTTGAAAGATTGCTGCTCTGAGATCATTAATCTTTGCTTTTCTCAACTCCTGATCTAGTCTTATAACATAAGCTTTGTCAGACTCTAGATTAAATTCAAGTCCCTTAATACCAAGATACGTTCTGATCTGTGCAGTATTAGGCTTCATATCAACAATATCACAATTGTGATCTCTGTAATTTGGAACATATATGCTGTCAGACTTAACAGAATAAAGCCTTTTCTGTCTCAGAATCTGTTCTTTTAAGTAGTTTGCAGCAGTCTCTGTTATTCTGTCATCCACTTGAAGTAAGAAAAGTACATGCTCCAATTCTTCAAAATACTTCAATGGAATGGCATTTTGTCTTATATGATAAACCCTACCATCTGTCATGAAATACAACATGATGTATTCTTTCAAGTAGGTATGGTAAACCATCTGTACAGATTCCAGTTGATTCAATCTCTCAGGAGTTGCTCCAATACCTGGTTCACTCAAGGAAGTTGGATCATTGGTAGTGTTGTGTACTCTTATTTCATCAGCACTTCCCAATCCAGTTTTATCTCTAGCTTCCTTTCCAGTAACTACTCTTGCTTCAAAACCACTTGCAGTAGTCTTCAAAGATTGAGTCTGTTTTGCTTTAGTGAATCTTGGTAGGAGTGTCTTTGATCTATTTTCTGATATCAAGTTAACTTGAGCTCTGTCAGAGGTTACTTGCTTCTTTTGAATATCAGAACTTACAATTTCTTGACTCTGAACAACTTGAGCCATGGCAGAGGTTGTTTTAAGAACTTTTCTTGAAGTCATAGCAAGATCATCCTTTTTATCAGTAATTTCTTCTTCCTCAGGAGGTACATAAGCCTTGATAGGTTCACCAACCTTTTTTTTACCCTTTGATCTTGGATCTATCCGTGGTTGTGATCTAGCCAATGTTGCTTCAGTATGTGTCCTTTCTTTGATCACAATGCCTTTGAGTTTTGGAAGTGAATTTTTACCAGAAGCTTCAGATTTAGATGTGACTTTCTCTGATTTAAGTCTAGCTTCTTCTTCCTTTAAACTTTCCAAGTCCATTCCTGGATTTTCTTGAAGAAATAACTATCTTGACATTTCCTCATCAAGATCTAGAAGTTCATCAGAACTTATCCTTTTACCAGCAGCAGAACTTATTCTTTTCCCAGTATCAGAACTTGTCCTGTGACTAGCTTGTCTTGATGTAAACCTTCTACCTTGACTATGACCGCTACCCATTCCAGAGTATCCTTGATCATCATTTCCATCATCCTTTCCTTTCAGTGTCTTGTTAGTTTTGCATTTGGACTTAATTACCTTCTCCCCCTTTTTGGCATCAGCAGGTAGTAAAAGAGAGACAAGTAATTCCACTGAGGATTGGATTTCAGTAAGTTGAGATTGCTGAGAAACTTGATTTGTCAGAATGTCATCAATCTGAGCTTGTTGTTTCTCTTGAGTTTTCTCAATATAAGCAATCCTGTCAATGGTAGGTTGAAAGAACTTTTTCTTATCAATTTTCCAAACTTGTTCTTGTTTGATAAAGTTCTCCTGAATCTTGTGTAGCTCTGTATGAGTAGTTGAATGAAGACCTTGTAGATGTTTAGTACTCAATGCAGTGACTCTAAGCTGGGTTTTAAAATCATCAGAATTTAACATTTCATCAGCTTTAGTCAAGTGCTCAGCAAGATGTAATGCATTTGGAACACATGAAACTGAGTTCCATTCCTTAGTCCAATCCTGACCTGCAGGAGTTTCACTCCAAGGTACTGGTGCATCCCTGATAACAAACTCCTTTACCAGTTCAGACTTAGGAAGAGTAGGTTGAGGAGTATGTCCTGAAGGACCTGCTTCATCAGCATCTACAGTTGGAGCAGCTTCACCAGTATCTCCAGCATTTGCAGCATCAGAACTTAAAGAATCAGTATCTTCTGATAAGACAACAGTGTGAGTAGCAATGGAGGCTTCAGCATCCTCTAATTGCAGATCTGATACTAAGTTCTGATCAACAGCCAAATCCTGATGCTCGCCTAAAGTCTGATCATCAGCATCTTGATGCAGAGAAGGTGTTGTTGATAACTCTGGAGTTTGAACAGCATCAGTAACAGGTGTTGTGAAAGGATTATTTGCTGTTGGAGCTTCTAATAGAAGTACTTCAGACACAACTAAGTGTTGATCAGCAATATCAGCACTTGTGTCTGGATTACCAAGAGACGAAGATGGTGAATTAGCCCTGTCAGATACAGTTTCCTGAGATGGAGTGGATGGAGAAGAAGTAACTGGAGCAAATTCCTTGTCTTGTGAGATCAGAGATTTCTGATCCCCTTCCTTAGCTGCTTCCTCTTCATCATCTGAAATTGGCCTTTGTGCCCTCTGTTTCTTGTACTTCTTGGTTGATTTGGATTCCTTGGGAGTTTCAGGAACTATCATTCGTCTAAGCCTTTTGAGAAGCTTAGAACCCCCAATATCAGAATCCTTCTGAGAAGTTGCTTTCTCAGCTTCATTTACCACAGGCTCTGAAGAAGGAATCTGTTCCTCAGAATCTGATTCATCTCTCAAAGTAATCCTCCTCCTCTTTTGAGGTGTTTGAGGAACAGTCTTTGTTCTCTTTGGCTTAGAGGATGTAGGCTTCACAGTAGGGGCTGAAGAAGAAGGTTGAGCAGTCTGTGAAGTGGAGAGATAGGATTTGAGATAAGTTCTGAGGGTAGGCTGAGATATACCATGAGTAGTAGGGACTGAAAATGATGAATTTTGGTTATGGTGAGTTGGTTGAACATTGGAGTAAACAGATTGGTAAGTAGCAGGATCAGCATTTACCAGTATCTGTTTCACATACTGAGGAATCTGTAATGGTCTCACCATTGATTTCTTTGTGTCAGCATTTATCAGGTCGTTAAAGTACCTTTTTGCAACCTTAAAAGGTGGGGTTTGAGTGCTGACTAACTGGGGTTCATCAGTACAATACGTATAAATAAGTTGACAGAATCGAGCAAAGTAAACAACATTTCTATCCTCTGTCATCCTATCCCCAATAAAACCAATTAAAACAGTTGCAAAATCAAAGTGAGTTTGATTTATAAGTGCATACCCGATGTGCTGACTCATTATTGGGATAGCATCAAAGTTTGAACACTTGTTGCCAAAAGCCTTGGTGATGCAATCGAAAAAGAAACTCCATTCTCTTCTGATATGAGCCCGTTTTAATTGTCCTAGTTTCATCAGACTCTTTTCATATCCCAAATCAGTCATTAACTCCCGAAGTTCTGATTCCTCTGGTATAGAGAAAGTACAATCTTCTGGAAGATGTAATGCTCTTCGTACTGTACCAGGAGTGACTACATAGGATGAATCACCCACTTGGAAGATAATACTGGAAGTTCCTCTTTTACCACCATCATCAAAAACTCCAGTCCTCCAGAACCTCAGAACTTGTTGACTTGAAAATAATTCAGGCTGAGTTAGGGCGTACCCAACCTCACTATGTGCAAGAAGATCTTGCACAAAGTGCAATTCAGATGGAGCTTCAGTGTGATCAAGAACTGCAGCATAGTTGTTAGGGACAAACTTAGCTCCATCAATGATTAAATCCTTTGGTGCCATGTGAAAAAATTTAGAATTAAGTATGCCTGTTAGGTGTTTGATATAATGTCTGTATGAAAAACAACGGAAAAAGTAAAGTGAAGGAGAGTAAAAGTAAGAAGAGAGATAAAAGTTGAAGAAATTAAAAAGATTAAAGAAATCTTCTCTCTGCTGTACTTATACAAAAAAAATATTACCGTTGGACACCTGTTAGACATGCAGTAATAACGGATAGTTACTGGGCTCGAGAAAACAGTAATCATTACTTACCCATTTGCCGATCAAGGGAAACAATTTTAATTCAAAATTTAACCCGTTAGCACTGATTGAATTATTTTTCACTGCAACATTAATATTCTGAAAATAAATCATGTTAAAAATGACCGAGATAATTTCGATAAATAAGTGCTGACAGAGAATCAGAACTTAAATAAAAACAAAATTTAAATGGTCATCAGAATATCAATCAGGATTTATCAGCACAAGACAAATAACTCAGAGATCAAATCTTGAAGTAAAAACAATTTTCATTAATATATCAAGACAATACATTCATGAATTGGAAATTTACATCAGTACTTATACAAGATTTTCCCTAAGCTTCTAACTCTAACATCAACAGCCTTAGTCCTAGCTAAGAAGCCTGACAAAGCTGATGATGAAGAAAAACAGGAAGAAGACGAGATTAAGTCATCTTCTTCTTTCTACTCTAGACAAACAGAATGGCGAGTCTGATGATTCGCTCTTGTTGGCGGAGAGCTTCCAGCCTTTCCTCCTCCAATCGCTCCAGATGGCGATGGTAGTCCATATAGAAGAACAGGAGGCGTGTCAGTACCTCCTGTGGGACAGAGTCCCATATCTCCTCAGGAATGGCTGTGACATGCCATTCCTGCTGCCATCCAGCACAACTTAGCTCCATATTGAAGGTTTGGTAGTTCAAAAACATGTTATATCTGACCATTATGTTTTGAAAGAAAAAAAGAAGGATAAGTGTGTGAGAAGAATGTGATGGAAAGACTAATGTGAAGTGGTTGTTTATATAGGCAATAGAATGCCAGGAGATGCAAAGATATTTAATGCTGACAGGTAGATTTAAGTCTACCTCGTCTCCCCAGACTTGAAAAAAAAACTGTCATTGGAAAGAGGAATCATGGTCTAGACCACACAAGACACAAGAAACAGTGGACTGTTCAAGTACGAATACCATTAATCCTAATCATAGTGACTATTAATCTTCCACTTCAACATATTCTAGTTTGAACTGAGACTGTTATCAAATTTTATTCACAGAGAAGCCAAGTAAAGGATTAGACTGAGAAATCAGAACTTAGACCTATACCAGAACTTAACAGTCATCAGAACATAATTTCTTAACTCGAAAAAGAAATGCCCATCTTAGTAAATCCTCATACAAGTTCTGAGTTATAGACGTCAGAACTTAATCATCAGAACGTGTAACTAGAACTTGTCCTTATAATTTGTGCAAAAATGACACAATGACTGTTTATCTAAAATAACATGGACCACCACAGAAATTTTCATCATTCAGATGGAGTGATTAGTGTGTGCATTAAGCTAAATAACAGACAAAAAGTAAAGTCTGATTCACTTCAGTACATCTTAGAAATAAGGCATAACTAAAATTTTGCTAAAGAGCTGTCATTATCCTGAAACCTACTGATGAATGAGTTCATGCTTGAGTCCACCTCAACTGTTTTGTGCTAATTTTATGCATCTTTGGAAATTCTATTTTACAGTGGCTTCTCAGTGTAAGTGAGTCACGACTGTTTATCAGAATTTATGCTATTATCAGAGTATTTCTCCAGTAATCATAGAGTGTGAAAAGTCACCAAGAAAATATTTTGCTTTTCTAATACATATTTACTTAATACCAGCAATGCACTTGGGGTCGTCCCTTCCATATTTTTACTGTAGATCTCAAAGGAGTACCTGATTTTATTCTTTGATCTTTTGCTTTTTCTTTTGATAGGTGAGGTTTATCAGCACTTAGTACATTCAGCAGTTTTACTAGTATCAGAACTTAACAGATGGGTATCATTATTCTAATTTGTGACTTAGTAATAAGATATACAAAGTAAACTTAACTAAGCTCAATTATCAGAATTTGCTAGTGTCATAAGATTTCCACTGAAATAATTACTTCTTACATGGAATCATTTGTTTATTGAAGACTACTAGGTCAGTATCTAGCACAGTTATCCTCATAGGATTGAATAGGTACTAGAACAGACATATCACTTATCAGAGTTAGAAACATATATCAGACAACAGTTAGTACTTAAAGACATTTATCAATTAAGCACAAAATATACAATGTGATTAAATCTGTAAATACTGAGCATAAAGTCTGATAACACAGAACAAGTCTAAGCAGATTTAGAGAAAGAACCTGAAACCATTCCAAGTTCATTTACCAATCTTGTAAAAGTAGCTTCACACAGTGGTTTTGTGAAGATATCTGCCACTTGTTGATCTGTGGGAACAAAATGCAATTCCACTGTACCTTCATCCACATGTTCCCTGATGAAGTGGTACCTGATGCTGATGTGCTTTGTCAAAGAGTGTTGAACTGGATTACCTGTCATAGCAATAGCACTTTGATTATCACAGTAAATAGGGATTTTGAAATATGTTAACCCATAATCCAGTAACTGATTCTTCATCCAAAGAATCTGTGCACAACAGCTTCCTGCAGCAATATACTCTGCTTCTGCAGTTGATGTGGAAATTGACTTTTGTTTCTTGCTGTACCAAGAAACCAATCTGCCTCCAAGAAATTGGCAGCTTCCACTTGTGCTTTTCCTGTCAATTTTGCAACCTGCAAAATCTGCATCTGAGTAACCTATTAGTTTAAAATCTGATTCTCTAGGATACCATAATCCCAGAGCAGCTGTTCCTTTAAGATACTTAAAGATTCTTTTTACAGCTGTTAAGTGAGGTTCTCTTGGATCTGCTTGAAATCTTGCACAAAGACAGGTAGCATACATGATATCAGGTCTACTAGCAGTTAGATAGAGTAGAGAGCCAATCATACCTCTGTAGTCAGTAATATCTACTGATTTACCGGTATCCTTATCCAGTTTTGTGCAGTGGCCATTGGAGTGGATGCACTTGAACAATCTTGCATTCCAAATTTCTTTAGCAAGTTTCTGGTGTACTTGGTTTGACAAATAAAAGTGCCTTCCTCATTCTGCTTGACTTGAAGGCCCAGAAAATAGCTAAGTTCCCCCATCATACTCATCTGATATCTTGACTGCATTAGTTTGGCAAACTTCTTGCAAAGTTTGTCATTTGTAGATCCAAAAATGATATCATCAACATAAATCTGGACCAGAAGTAAGTCCTTTCCATGGTTGAGGTAGAACAGTGTTTTGTCTATTGTCCCTCTGTTGAATCCACTTTCCAGAAGAAACTGAGCTAAAGTCTCATACCATGCTCTAGGAGCTTGCTTAAGTCCATAAAGTGCTTTATCAAGCCTGTAGACATAATCTGGATGTTTGGTATCTACAAAACCTGGAGGTTGTTCAACATATACCTCTTCCTCCAATTCTCCATTGAGAAAAGCACTTTTCACATCCATTTGAAAGACAGTAAACTTTTTGTGAGCAGCATAAGCCAAAAATATCCTTATGGCTTCTAACCTAGCAACTGGTGCAAATGTTTCATCATAATCAATTCCCTCCTGTTGAGAATATCCTTTTGCAACCAGCCTTGCCTTATTCCTTGTAATTATGCCATCACTGTCAGTTTTGTTTCTGAATACCCACTTTGTACCAACAACAGATCTATTCTTTGGTCTTGGCACTAGGGTCCAGACTTTGTTTCTTTCAAATTCATTCAACTCTTCCTGCATTGCTTGCACCCAATCAGCATCTTGAAGAGCTTCTTCCACTTTCTTTGGCTCAGTCTGAGAGAGAAAAGAATTGTAAAGACATCATTTGAAGTACCTGTTCTAGTTCTGACACCTGCATCAGGATTTCCAATTATCAAATCAGGTGTATGTGATTTTGTCCACTTCCTTGCAGATGGAAGGTTTTCTCTAGAACTGGATGCTCCCCCATGATCCATGCTATCTTCATTTTCATTTTCTGATGCTCCCCCTGAAACTATGCTCTCTGAGTTGGATTCTTCAGTATTTAGATTTTCAGCACTATCAGAACTTGGCTTATCAGAACTTGACGAATCAGAACTTGAAGAGCCAGATGCATGTTCTGATGTTTCTTGAGATGTGGTAGGATCTTGAGTATGCTCCCCCTGCATAGGTGCATCTTCCTTTAACGTAGTCACCACAGTTTCAATAACATCAGAGTTTAATCCATCAGAGTTTGCAGTATCAGGACTTAGACTGTCAGGATTTTCAGTATCAGAATATGAGTCTTCATTTTCAAATCTCAGCTGATCATGGTCAATGAAATCTTAAGACCAGTGATCTTCTTGTCATCAAAAGAGACATTGATAGATTCCATGACCACTTTTGTTCTCAAATTATAGACTCTGAAGGCTTTTGTGGAAAGTGGATATCCAACAAAGATTCCTTCATCAGCTTTTAGATCAAACTTTGATAGCTGTTCAGGATGAGTCTTGAAAAAACACTTGCATCCAAATACATGAAAATATTTCAGATTTGGCTTCTTTTTCTTCACCATCTCATATGGTGTTTTTCCATGCTTGTTAATGAGTGTTGCATTTTGAGTAAAACAAGCAGTCTGCACAGCTTCAGCCCAGAAATAGGTTGGAAGCTTTGCTTCTTCAAGCATTGTACGTGCAGCTTCAATGAGAGTTCTATTCTTCCTTTCAACAACTCCATTTTGCTGTGGAGTTCCAGGAGCAGAAAATTCCTGCTTTATTCCATGGCTTTTGCAGAACTCTTCCATTATCAAATTCTTGAACTCAGTGCCATTATCACTCCTTAAAATTTTCACAGAATCTTTGACCATTTTATCCAGCTGTTTGACATGATCAATCAAGATAGATGCAGTTTCACTTTTTGTGTGCAAGAAATACACCCATGTGTATCTGGTGAACTCATCCACTATGACCAACGCATACTTCTTCTTTGCAATAGACATGACATTTACTGGACCAAATAGATCAACATGTATAAGATGATAAGGCTCAAGAATTGATGATTCAGTCTTGCTCTTGAATGAAGATTTTCTTTGTTTGGCTTTCTGACATGAATCACAAAGACCATCAGGAGCAAATACTGTGTTTGGCAATCCTCTCACAAGATCTTTCTTGACCAGTTCATTTATATTGTTGAAATTTAAATGAGAGAGTTTCTTATGCCAATTCCAGCTTTCTTCAATTGATGCTCTACTTACAGACAGATTGCAGACCATCAGTACTTGTTGAAAGCTTAGCTTCATAAATGTTACCACGCTGTATCCTTTCAGAACAACTTTGCCTTTAGATTTACTCACAATTTCACAGTGTTCTTCAAAGAAATCAACATGATAACCTCTGTCACAGATTTGACTTATACTCAGTAGGTTGTGTTTAAGTCCTGAGACCAGAGCTACTTGTTTAATTATGACATTTCCAAGATTGATATTGCCATATCCCAATGTTTTTCCAATGTTGCCATCTCCATAAGAAACACTTGGGCCAGCTTTCTCCACAAAGTCTGATAGCAGGGCCTTATTTCCAGTCATATGTCCTGAACATCCACTGTCCAGAACTAGAATATTTTTCCTGTTGCCCTGCAATCACAAAGACCACTAATTATTAGTTTTAAGGACCCAGACTTGCTTGGATCCTTTGGCCTTATTAAGTTTGTTAACATTTGCAGCGGATTTAGCATCAGAGTTTATGTTAACATTTTTCTTATCAGAACTTACACTATCAGACTTTGAATCAGAATTTACACTAGAAGGAACAATGGAAACTTTCTTCAAAGAAGGTTTTATTTGATAATAATCATAGTACAAACTATGATATTCCTTACAAGTATAAATGGAATGCCATAAACTACCACAATGAAAACAAGGATTTTGTGGTTTGTATCTAACAGACTGACTCTTAACTCCTGATTTTGAAGGTAAGGAGTTAATATTCTTATTCTTCCTGCAAAAAGAAGCCAGATGGTTAGAACTTCCACAGTTATGACATGTTTTCCTAGGAGCATCAGGAACAGGTTTATAATCATTGCTTTTATTCACACCTTCCTTTCCATTCCTATTTTTCCTAGGTGATTTTACCTTGTTTGCATTCTTGACATCTTTCAGCTTATGCTTAAGCTGCTTCTTTGTCATTAAGCCTATGTTCACTTCAGCTGTCTTTTCCTGTTTTAGTTTGTCAGAAGTTAATTCCTCTTTAACTTCTGATTTCTCATTTTCAGACTTTACAGTTACAAACTTAACAGGTTTTAACTTTGGCTTTTGCTTAACAACAGGCTTAATTTCTTCAGTTCCTTTATCATTCTTATCTTCTCCATAACCTAAGCCCTCTTTCCAGTTTCCACTACTTAGCAAATTTTGAGTTGTTTTGCCAGAGTTAGTCCAAGTCCTGATAATCTCTCTTTCCTTTTCTAACTCAGTTTTTAGAGATTCATTTAATTTTAGCACTTCATTCCTAACATAAAAAGCATCATCTCTATCCTTCTGAGTTTGATGGAACATGACTAACTCTTTTTCTAAGAAATCATTTCTTTTCTTAAATGCAAGATTTTCAGAAGTTAATCTTTCACATGTTAAAGTTTGATCTCTATAGCTAACAAACATGGTTTTAAGATATCTTCTCAACTCATTAATATCATCAGTATGAAAAGCATAAGTAGTCTGAGGTACCTTTGTTTCAGCAGCTTCAGAACTGCTCTCAGCACTTTCTTTATCAGCATTTGCCATCAATGCATAGTTCTCCTCACTTTCAGAGTCTGAGTGTCTGTCCAGCTTTTCTGCTTTGTGACAAGAGCCTTGCCTTTGTCACCCTTTACCTTCTTGCAGTCAGGAGATATGTGGCCTTTCTCACCACAGTTATAGCATTTAACATTGGTGTAATCTCCTCTGTCAGACTTTCCTCCTCTGCCTTCAGATCTTCTGAAATTCTTCTTATCAGAACTTATGCTTTCCTGGAAAACTTCTTTCCCTTCCTGAACTTCCTGTATGCAATCTTTGTGATTCCTTTCACCATAAGAGCACACAGCTTCATCATCTCCTCATCAGCATCAGTCTCAGGCAAGCTTTCAGAATCTGAGTCATCATCACTCTCAGAACTTGATGACTCAGTATCAGACTTTATGAAAAGAGCTTTACCCTTGTCTTTCTTTGAGGAAGCTGCTTTGGGGAATTCTTCTTCAGCCTTAAGAGCAACTGTCCTTGACTTTCCTCCTTTCCTCTTGCTTCTTTGTTCCATCTCCAGCTCATGAGTCTTGAGCATTCCATAGATTTCGTCAAGAGTTGTTTCATCAAGATTGTAGTTGTCTCTTATTGTCGTTGCCTTCAAATCCCAGCATTCAGGAAGAGCTAACAGGAACTTAAGGTTTGAATCTTCAAGATCATACTCTTTATCAACCAATGACAAATCATTCAAAAGTTTGACAAATCTATCATATAAATCATTCAATGACTCATTAGTCTTTGAGTCAAAGTGTTCATACTCTTGAGTGAGTATTGTCTTCCTGTTCTTCTTAATTGTGTCAGTTCCCTGACACCTTGTTTCCAGAGCATCCCATATCTCCTTAGCAGTCTTGCAGTTGATTACCCTGTTTGACATTACATTATCAATGGCACTATGCAGTAAGTGTCGTACCTTAGCATCCTTAGCAATTGATGCTATGTCTTCAGCAGTATAATCACTCTTCTCCTTTGGTACGGTCTTTGCTGCTTCACCTGCAACTGCAACAGCGAGTTTGGTTGGTTTGTGAGGACCTTCCTTGATTCTATCAAGGTATTCTGGATCTGTTGCTTCCAGGAACATGGTCATCCTTACCTTCCATATGGGATATTCAGATGGTCTCAGTATGGGACTCTGATGGTCTCATACCGACTCTGAATTTGTGTCTTTGGTGGTTCCTCAGTTGTGGTAGGCTTAGTTGGAGTTTCTGTGTCCGACATGATTGTGTTTGGATCTTTAACTGTATGTGTGTTAACAGATAGGCTCTGATACCAATTGTTAGGTCACACACACACTGTAGAGGGGGTGAATACAGTGTATAGTACACTCAAATCGAACTTTAAGAACTTAAGTAACAGAAAACAAACTTTATTGAAACAATAAACTCTTACAGTATGGAACTGTTACCTCTCAGTGATGAACAAATATCACGAGAGCTGCTAGGGTTACAATGAATAATCTTCTAATAATGATAACACTTATAGTGTAAACCCTATGTCTTGTTTATATACTACAGTTACAAGATAATCGCTAATTGATATGGAATATAATTCTGCTTCCTAAAATATATCAATCAGATATCTTTTCTTCCAAGTATTCCATTCTTCACGGAATTCCTTCTTCATGCATCTCTTCTTATGTTTATCTCGATCTTCTTTCCTTTAATCAGCTACTGTCCTTATCTGATTGTCCTTCAGCACTTAAGTTCTGATATCTATCTTCTGATGATTATCTCCTGATAACATAGTACTGATATCCTTAAGTCCTGACTTCCAGTATAAGTAACTGATCAACAGTTAAGTACTGATTTATCCTGTTCAGTAAGATCTGAAAGCTAAACATAAAACATATTAGCCATGACAATTATTCAATATTAACACAATAACAATTCGTTATGTCTTCTGCATTATCACTCCGGAGTATAATAGATCACCAAAGTTGATGGTCCTAATTTTGCTGACTGGCTTCGAAACTTGAGAATTGTTCTCAGGGTTGAGAGCTGGAATATGCTTGACTCACTAAGCTACTGAACCTGCTAGCGTTATAATGATGAAACATGTTGTGTATCGTAAGTGGATAGATGATGCAATGTTGCTCAATCATGCTAGCTTCCATGAAACATTGAGCTACAGAAGCAACATGACATATGGATGCTCACACTATCCTTATGCTCTACAAGAGTTGTATGATGTGGCAGGGAGGAAGTTCGATATGAGATATCGAAAGAACGTTCGGTTG